>NW_027271870.1:1182500-1472500 GCF_040938485.1 Diadema antillarum | reverse complement strand
GCCTACATTCCCTCCTACTCTTTCCCGTTGGCGAATTGATATCGCTGGAACAGACTCCTCACTCGTTTCTGATAACCTTTTGTCTCGGTATCGAACTTCATTACACTTTTTTTCAATCACCTCTTTTAAGTGAAATTTAACATTCTATCAGCTCCCTTTCCACGACTGCGAGTGAACTTTTCATGGATAAGCTGATGATATGAGCGGTGATAAATGCAAGGAACTGATTCCATTCATTCAGCCCCATGCCCCTTGAAGGTTTGCATGGTGATGCACATGATGTAGAGAGATTTGCAGTTTACACCAGGGGCATTGCTGCAAACAACTTTTCCTCAGACAGCCCATCAGAAATATCGCATAATATGTATCATGTCAATCACATGTTAATATCACAATACTGAGAGGGGTAATGACTGTCTATGGCATGTATTCATTCATTCATTCACAGCAAGGTGAATGCACACATTTACCCTCTTTTCTCTGTCAGCATGAATATATGCAATCCCTCAATCTCTCTATCATTTAATTTGCAAATTAAAATCAATGCCTCTTTATACAGACTTTTGTTTTCATTACTAGTTTCTGTGATGTGCACCATATAATTCTAATTTGAATGCCTATGTTTTCTTGGATAGCATGTGCATCAAGATACACCATGGTGTGATTGCAATATCTATTTTTTAAATGCAGCATTACTATATTTGTTGTTATATTTTGGATCAAAAATTTGTCTTCCATTGATTGGTTAAAAGACTTTCACGTGATTATAGGTATTTTGAACTATTTTAGAGTGTTGGTGTGTTTGACACTCCATGAAGTACTATTTGCAAAATGACGTCACTTTTATGACGACATTTTGCAAATAGTATATACTATTTGCAAAATGATGTCACAATCACCCTTCTTTACAATCAAGTGTACGTGGTCCGTCCACGTCCGGTCCCGAATTCTAGTGTTCAGGTTTGCAGCGGCCATACGAGCGCTTGGATACATGCGACGGGCAACTCTGGCGGTGCCACGGCTGCTACGTTTTTCAATTTCCGGTCTCTCGCACTGTTGCGTATTGCAGGCGCTGCGCTGCCGCCGCAGTGCGGCTAAACCTAACTGCGACCAGCCCCAACACGCAGTGTTGCAGTGTAACTGTGTACACGGAGCGTCCCGGGGTTAGGCTAAGCTTATAATGATTTTCACTTTTTATTCAAATTTTTGATCCAAAATATAAAACAAATATACTTTGCCTAGTTTCGAGTTTCTTGTTAAAACTATGGGCCTCGGTGACTCCAAACTAGCACTATTCACTTCGGGGGCTGCGCCCCTCAGTGAATAGTACTAGTTTGGAGTCACCTCTGCCCATAGTTTTAACAAGAAACTCTCAAGGCCAAGTATATTTGTATACTATTAATACAATCACTATCACAATCATTATCATCATTATCCTGATGATGATTATTATTACTACCCTGTACTACCACTATCACCACTAATACTGCTACTACTACTACCATCACCACCATCACCATCACCACCACCACCACCATTACTACTACCACTTCCACTACCAACGTCACCACTGCCACTACCCCTACCACCACTACCACAACCACAACTACCACTTCTAATACCACTACCACTGCCATTACCACTACCACTACTCCTACCACTGCCACTACCAATACCGTTGCCAATACCACTACAACAACCACCGCTACCACCACCACTACCACAACCACCACTACTACCACTACCACTGCCACTACCCCTACCTCTACCACTACCACCACCACCACTCCTACCCCTATCACTACCACAACCACTACCATTACCACTACCACTACCACTACTACTATATCAACTGTTATTGCAACCATCACGATCACAGATCATATTTTCTTGCTTACCGTGGCACCAATGAATCCCCCCGTTGGAGAGTGGTCGGGTCCAGCTCGAAGATGGAAGCAATGTCATTCCCATGATGCATTGGCACGAGGTGGTAAGTGGTCCCGCCGTGCGGGCCGCGCAGCTTCTCACGAGTGGGATCCTTGGTTGGGTCATTGTCGGCCTGGGAAGGGTCGGACAAAGGCAAAGTCACAGGATTCAGGGCCTAGGGTTTGGCCATGTGACATCTCTGGATCATGCTTTATCGTGCAAAGCTGTGAGTTATTGCAAAATTAACGTAACCCTTTAATACTGTATTTGCCATTTCAACAGCTAAAAATGCTTTTTGCTGATTGGTTGTCAACCTGCATGAATATATATCAGCTGTAATATTTGTTGCATTTATGGATGTCATGAGATGATTATTGGAAAGGAGTCCATTTCTGACATAACCGTTCAAGCTCATACTGTGAACCAGGAACTTCATCCAGTCACCATGCTATTAAGCTCATTCACACCCTGAAAAATCTATGTGCTCAAAAATCTACTCTTAAAAATCTCTACTCTTAAAAATCTATACTCTGAAAAATCTGTGCTCTGAAATTACCTACTTTTACACTATTGTGTGTTGTATAGTAACAGCTCAGCATTTATGATGCAAGAATGCATTTTATGGGTACTAAAGGTTATTAAAGAGTAACGTTATAAAAATATGATGCTGAATCCTGTAGATAGATGCTTTGGAGGGTTGTCTACACTCCTCTGAAAAACATGAGGAAGGGTGGATCATGGACAGTATCTCACCTCAGCTGCTAGGTACTGTCCGGTGGCAAGATGTTTGAAGCGAAAGAGGCTGTTCCAATGACCGGCTCCACCCCTGCAGGGATCGTGTTGCACGACCTGGGCAGGTCAAGGTAGGCAAATAGACGAGAAATATTGTAATAAAGTTTCTACTTGTACATCGATAGAAAAAGAAAACTGTCTTGTCCACTCTGAAATGACAGGTATGTGAGACATAAACTTTATCATTCTTTTTATGTGACAGATACATGTGTATGTCTTCCCATAATGGTAATAACAAATACCTACAGTGAATCATAAACACAGAGTATTCTCTGACATACATTGTAACAAACACATCTGGGTAATTTTTACACTGTGAGCTTCAGCTACAGAAATTGGTCATTTCAACTTTCCTTGGTTACTGAAAGAGGTTTATTCACACCTGTTAAAGGAAGATGGAAAGAAATAAAAAAATAAAGAATAAAACAACAAATATAAATCATATCTAGCACATGTCCTATTAAACTGTCCACATGCTTCATACTATACAGGTAGTGAGAGTTCTTTGAAAAGTACTTGAGTATGAGATTAAAAAAAGATGACATCCCAATATACATTGTAGTAGGTATGTTTAATCACATGTTTCTGATGAATGAAACAGGACCTCATTGAATAGCTCAATATATCAAATTGATCACATGATTGATTGTTTTCATATTTCATACTGTGCTACTTGTCTCATCAGATTGTTTTTTCTCAACCATTCCATTTAGATGAGATGAAATGGCTTCTTCCTGGAATAACTTTCCATGGGGTTCATGAAAGGAAAAAAATGGTTTACACCATGACAGCCTTTTCCATTTACTTCCCCTGTTCCACATTCCACAATATACGGGCCTGTCTGAGTCACAATTTGCTAGGTATACAACTGTTGCACATCACAAACCTTCCATGCAGAAATTTTCATTGACATCAGGATATGAGGAAGAGTTCAAGCTCCCCCTCTTTCATACATACATCTTTCCTATTTTTTTTTCTTTTTATTCAATTTTCTACAACTCATATCTGATGTAGTGGGGACACACAATCATCCACTGCATTTTCCTTCTTTGTCTTTTAAGGTTACATTATCAAAACAATGATCATCATAATTCGCATATACTGTGCATAAAAATCTAAAAGCCTCTCCATGCACTTTACAGAAAAAAAAACTTTTTAAAGATTTTGCAACTTGATTAGTGTCTGTCTCAGCTCTAAGATAATCTGGTGACCTACTCCACAAAATCAGTGCTGCAGTAGCAGTTATCAGATACTTCATTGCATTCACATGTACCCTTGACAAGTCATTCATCAATTACTTTGTTTCATCTTAATGTGTTCTTCGAACGTGATGCGTCCTAATCACATGCTTGCAGTCACGATTCTCAAGTTGTACAGTTTGTCTTATCTCCCAACACCGTCTGCTGGTCAACAGAATGGTAAAAGATACTCAGCTTGCGAGTCACATTTGTTGTTTAAGCGCTTCGAATGATCATGTGAGACAGGCTATCCCTCCCCCCCCCCCCCCAACACATTGTTACCTTTATCATTCTACATTAATATTATTATCAAGTGTAAAACAAAAGCCTCTAACATCACACACTCCCACTAGCTTGTCTTTAACATCACAGTAAACTTCCAACCACATCAGCCAGTGCCTGCAACCACAAAAGGAATGATGCCAAATGCCAAGCTCATATCTGTGACTATCTTATTTTTTTTCCTGAGAATAAGGATGTTTTCACCAATAATTTCCATGAGCTGGGAGCAGAGGGTGATCCAGTGTTGTGTCACCAAACAGAAACCTTGTATCATTTTCACTTCCATACTCTTCAACCTTTTCCAATGCTTAAAGGGTTCCTTTTACATATTTTAAAGTGTATCAAACTCTCACTCAATCAAAGCAGCAAATTTCATCGAATTCAGCATAAATCTAGATAAATCATGTATTTTATGGTGATTAGATTGCAGAGCAGGATGGTACAGAGATCAAATATAATCCAGGCAAAGAAATTCACACAATTTCACCCAAACATGAATGACAACCCACTTTGATACACAGGCAAACACACACACCACAAAGGCAATGATGTAACATTTTTATACGAAAATCATTTCTTGCCTTATAGACATTACTTTTTTCAATATAAGCAATCATGTATTTACACAAGGTACTGAAACTGTCCCTGACAACTGAGAAATGTCTGATTCACATAATACAACAAAGGGACACAAAGGAAATATTTCGACTTCTTGCAGGTAAAAAAAAAAGGAAAGGGGTAATTGGTCTACAGTTCAGCACATGCTGTTCTAATATGAATTGCATTCTGCAACTAATATTTCATCATTAATCTATTTATTCATTTATTTGTCTACATACCTTTTATTCACATATCTTTACATATATCACTTATCAACTTATTAATCTATAAAAACCTACATGCATAGATTATCTCATTAATTTTATTTTTATTTGTTCATTTATTACTTTATTTACTAAGAACACACACCTGTCTGAAAAATAACTCCCGTAGTTATGGGTAAACTCGGCCGAGCGGGTAAAGTCGGCCCCCAGCGCATGCAGTACAAGTAGTTGTACTGCGCATGCAGTACAAGTCGTTGTACTGTGCGCGCTGGGGGCCGACTTTACCCGCTAGGCCGAGTTTACCTATAACTACGGTATAACAAAATTTACATATTCCCAGACAGTTGGCTGTCTGGCACAGAGAAAAGATGATGTTTAAATTAAATTATCTAAAATTGCCATATAACAGGATTCTTCCTGGAAACCATATTCTCTACTCCACTGGCCTAAATATGAATATATGCAGAACGACTGTAGCATCTAGCAACAGCAGAGAAAATCAATAGGGTCATTTCACATGGAATATAATATACCGCCCGTATGCAAAGAAGACATTGCTTTGATAAGAAGGTGATTTTGAGGTCTGCGCAGATGATACTCATTGAGTGAGGGTATAATGAAGTTCTATCAAAGGAGATATTGATGCTAATAAGGATGCTATCACTATGCTCCAAGCTACGGGTCATCAAAAGGAGATGGCGGTATTCTCTCTTCCATGTTTATAGTTTGGGAATTTTTTCTTAACAAGCTTTTTTTTTCCACCCTGGGGCAGGTGATTAGCAACATGTCCTTGAGGAATCGATCAAGTTCCAACCAGGTATTTGATATATGCAGACATTGCCAGGGGAATAAGATATGGTAGAAAATGAAATCTTCTCTAGGGTTCTTATACACCTTGCAATGATCAGTGGCTAGAGATTGGCATTCTCTTTTGTGAGGAGATATCTCCTCTCTAAAAGCATTTACCACAAAATTTTCTTCACATTTAGAGGTAAATCTAAAAGTAAATATTGCCTTACAGACACAAAGGATCTTACTTGTAATGGTAAATCAAATCAAATTTTCAAAGACAAAAAGTATGGAATGTAATCATCGATCTCCATTCTAAAAATGCCTCAAGTATGATAGGATAATCCTCTCAACACAGAGAAATTTTATGAATTCTCATCATGGGAGACTATGCATGTTGTATACAAATTTTTGTTCTTTCTTTTCCTTTTTGTTTTAATAACAAGGAATAATTTATTACAATGCTAACCTTGATGACATTAGAAATTAATCATTTCATTTTCAGCATCTAAATGGGTATATGATGTACGTGTATACATCCCAAAAGTTTTAAAAGTGACTTGGAAATATAATGAATTTCTTCTCATGACCAATTCACAATATCAAGGTTAAGCACTTGGTACCTACTGATGATAACGCAAAGTTCTGCACTATGCATCATTCTTCTGATAAACCCTTTCATCACCACAACCTCACAAAGCAGGGGCAGATCAAGGAATTCCATACAGGGGAGGCGCTTCTACAAAATTAAAGGGAGGTGCACGCCCTATTTTATTTCTTTTTATTTCTTTTGTTTAACAAAAAATAAAGAGGGGGTGCGCGCCTGGTGCGCTCCCCTCTAAATCCCCCACTGCAAAGTACCATCAACATTGTACACAGCAATATGTCTGCAATGGTATTACTCAGTAATAGAGCAGTGAAGACCAAGTAGGTTTAAAGATACAGGTCAAAACTGTCAGTCCAATTCACCAAAGACAAATGCATACAAATACACACAAACAAGCATCTAAATTGCTCAAGACAAGCTATGATTCAACAGTGATTATGGAGCATAACACTCGGCAGTTTGGTGCCTTGGGCTGCGCAACGTCAATTAACTTTTGACTCATCAACCGCCCGCACACACACACACACACACACACACACAAACACAAACACATAAACACACAAACACACAGCTCCATCGAACAGGAGTCCACAACAGCAGTCGAGCACACGCTCAGAACTCGGCCAAGGCCATGGGCAGAGGATGCAATGGAGATATCAAATTAAAAGCTGCCAATTTGATGACATAGTTTTGAATGACCAAAATAAATTCATTTGCTATATTGGTGGCAACCTATCTCGCCCAGATCGATGAATACAGATTTTGTGGACATACACTGGACATAATCGCAATATATTGAGGTTACCACTCAAAATAATTTCATTATGAAGAAGTACATGCAGATGTGTAAATCACTTTTAGCAAACACCAATATTGATTTTTGCTGGTAATGCTCATTGTCATTCATAATGCATTTCGATACCAGGTAATAGCTCTTATCGCAATTGTTTTTCCTCACACTGTGCCATTAAACTACTTGTAAATGTAGCTGTTTATACACAATAACGACTCACAAAGGCCCAACCACTCATGGACTGATATTCAAGGAAAAACAATTTTAGCAACTTCTCATGCATTAAAATTTTATCATATCGAAGACTGCCTATGCTACTGGTTTTGCATGCCCTGCCAGCATATTTCTGCTGCGAAATTTCCATCTAAGTTGCCCTTTCACCTACATATCACATTCACAGTTGTTGCCATATAAATATTGAATATCATGTCTATTCCAAACAACAGATATTGCAGTTCTTGAAGCTACTAGAACTATGATTACAATACATACTCTGCTTTTGATACACATTTAAAAAGATATAATTTGAATCTTCCATGAAGAGACATTGCATCCTTGTTACATGGCCTTCAGTAATCACCTTAAAAACATCAACAATGATGTGATGTCAAATCAAGTCTATGTCCAGTCAAGAGCAGAACAAATCTTCCACAGAGGGGGCAATGGGTGTATAATATATTTGTTATCATTTTTTTAAAGAGAGGGTTTCCTTGTATTTTTCTCTACATCCTCAAGCTAGGAGCTTGAAAAATGAGCTGGCCAGACTTGCTCTCTACCACTGCAAGAGTAAAGCGCAGTATCAATAGTCCCACCCATGCTTCCTCAGGTAGGGTTAATTCTCCATCCGATTACACGTTTCCAGCCAAACAAACTCCCTCTTCACATTCTCATTTTTCTGGTTGTTTTGCTCTTTTCCTAATTTTTTGAATTTCGACATTTGTTTGTCTGTTTCTTTTTGTATACAGTTGAGTGCAAGCCCAGTGCTCCATTATGACATGGCTTATCCTATGCAACATATTCTCACTATTAAACATTCAGTATTCATTTTAAGTATGATTTTATGAGCTGCAGTAAACCGGTTTGATACCACAATTTACTTATGATATCTCTACCAAGATACTGCTGCTGGCTATGTAACTGGTAATAATTACCTGGTATACAATACCCTAAAAAGGTCTTTCCTCTAAAAATATTTTTTTAAAAACCAGCTACACTACTGTAGATGTCATCACACCAATGTAAATGCTGAGATATGTTCTGTCTCCCACGTATTTTCCATTTCAAAACCTTCCAGGTGTTTGCAGATGAGAGCTGCTCCCTCTTTCCATTAAAATCGAGTCAGTTTAAAAGTGCTAACAATGAGATAACTCTTGTTCTTGCTGTAGTAGTTTGCTCATAAGCACTTCGATGGCCCTACAGTGGTCACATTAAATAAATCCACACAAAGAGAGACTGATATGATTAAACTGCAACTCCAATGTTATGTTAATGTGCAGCAAATACTTTTGTGCAAATTTTAATTCATGGTCTGAAGAAAACCTCCCCCATCCCCCCCCCCCCCCCCCCCCCCCGGAATTTTTCCTGTCCTAGCCCATGCACTTCCACCAACCCACCCCTCCCATATCCCTTTCGCCCTGGGGCATTAAAGGGATGGTACAGTATTGGTGGAGATGAGAATTGGGCTTTTAACTTTTTGCGAGATACCAAGAAAACACTTATTATATAGTACAGAACATACCATTTTAAGAGGAATTTAAAGCTTATTTGATGAAAATCGGGTTTGGAATGACTGAAACATCCAAAAACAAAGTAAAACAAAGCGATCGTAATAAAGTGTGGGTCCCACACTTTATTAGAATCGCTCTTTTTTGGATATCTCAGCCATTTCAAAACCAATTTTCATCTAATAAACGTTGAATTCCTCATAGAATTACATGCTCTTTCATATTTCATAGAGGTTTCTCATTATCTCACAAAAAAATGTTAGAAACCTGAAATTAGGTCACAACCAAAACTATATCATCCCTTTAAAGACAAAATGCCTGAAATAGCATTTTCATCCACGATGGTGCACTGTGGGTCATGAGGTCATCCGTCATCGTACAGTCTGTTGCACGTGTTGCTAGCTAAAATCACCCTTGGGCGGAGATGTGGCCAAGTTGAAAAAATAATTCACTGTCGGTAATGCCCGACAGACAGAGCAAGCCATGCATTCAGGGCAGCTTTAAAAGCTCTCATTGACCCTAGCTTTAAAGGGAAAGACTCCCTGACACACAAATGTGGATTCAGCTAGAGCAGAAAGATATGGGGGGCAGGGAACACTCAGATTGAGTTTATCCCCCCCCCCCCCCCCCATTTGAATATAAAACCAATACCTGCATAATTCATGTGTATGCATACACTGTATAGCAGCTTACGATAACAGTGATCTGTCACCGATTATCATATCTTGTACAAAAAAAAATGAATCACATGAAAAAAATGGAAACATATCAAAGATGGCGAAAACTTTACCTCAACTTCCCACAGTGCCTTGGAGCTGGTAGCGGCCGCAGCTGATGCCCTCCCAGTGGTTCGCAGAAAGACGTAACTCTTCTTGCGGTACTCGTCGCACGTCAAAAACTTCTCCTGTTCTGCGTGAAATAACCTTGTTACATCACCCTACAGAAGAAACAAAACAGAATAGCAAAAACAATACAAATGTGATATACTGTACATTTTTGTTACTAATAGCCATCAGGTATTTCATTCCCAAATTGTTACAAACACAGATAATTTCATAAAATAAGGCATTGGAACAGATGAAAAAAAAATTGATATAAAGAATAGGTTTGTTAGCCATCTTCTCTGTTTTATTCTTTTTAACACCTTGTAAAGTATTAAAGGAATATTTGCAAGTAGTTAACTGTATATAAGCCATTTATCACCATATAATGAGAAATTGTACCAAAAATTCTATGAGAGAGGAATGATCTAAAGACATGGCTTTACAGAGCTTAGCTGTAATGCTTTGGAGCTTCTATTACACTGCATACAGCTACATTATCAACTGCAATCTGTTGCATCCTGTAGCAAATAGCTGTAATTTTTCCATTTAAAAAACGAATCAACTTTTCAACAGTTCATTTTGATAGGATATGGCACTAAAGCCATGGTTCGTTATGAAGGATTACTCGCAGGAAATCTGTACCTTGTACTACATCCTACCATCCTAACTCCTATTGATGCACAACTCTGATCATCAAATCCCCAAATCCAGAATCAATGCATACAAATGATTCAAAATGCTGTTTGTTCAGGAAAGGTATCTAAATCTCAAGACCAACGATTACGTCGTTTTGAAACATTTCTACACACACTGACAACAACACAAGATAAAGTCCAAGGCTATTCTAAAACACCTCTGTCCATTTTTAGAAAGGGACAAGTGTTAATAACTTGAAATTACTGTTTTTTTATAATGGTTTTCATGCTAAAAAGAAATGAAAACAATCAGATGATAATTGTTGTTTTGACCTTTGTGGTTGTTACTTTAATGTTAATGCAAAATAACATCAACACAAAATTAGGAGAAAACTTATAATTTTTTATTTTCTAAATGTTGACAATTTCTTAAATAATCAGTCATAGATTGAGGTATCAAGAGGTTTGTTTTTCTTTTAATTTTGGAACTTTATAACAATTACACATATATACATGACTGAAATGAAAGAGGATTTTGTAATCTACTGAATGAAAACACCTAATAGCCCCATGGACAGCTGATATTGCTATGGCTGAGTGGCTGTGGCGAAGCTGTTAACCAGTATGACACCAACTACTACAAAAGGTGTGGAACTGTAGCAGATTAAACACGATTCAAGCAAGAGGACACGAGTAAGATGGAACGGAACACATTCATGATACCCGTAACCTCGAACATGTCTACAGCACTTCCTACTCAAAGGCAAGGTATAGGGACAGGGACTTTTGATTCTTTCTACCAGATATAGCGTGCCGCCAAAGAAATTGATACCATCCACAAGATATTAACTGACCCTACAGGACATAAATACAACCTTGGTTCTTTATACAGTGTCATCATAATGTGCATGTTGTTTAAAGTCACAGATATCGTTACCTGACATGTACTGTGAACTCTACAAAGGGTCATTTTGTGGATCAAAGGAATGAAGGTTTGTTTCGATGATACATTTGCCCAAATTATGAGACTGCTGTGTCTTTTTTAATCGCCGTTTTATGTCTGTGTGTCATAACATGTGCACTTGTTGCTGTGGTTATTAGTGGGTATAATACAGTAACTGTGCATATATAATGCCCACATACTGGGCTTCATGTTGTGTGGTTTGCATGGGTCAATACCAGCCACCGCTTAAACAGGAGAAAAACTTGTCTCCCGACCCCTCTTAATGAAGCGGTCACCACTGTAATTTCATGTTTTTAATAGTTTATTGTTGTTGTTTGTTTTTTTCCCCAAAAGGAAGTGAAGCAATGTCATGTAAGACAATTAATGACGGCACAAGCCACAAGGCTTGCGTCTGCTCTGGTTAGCTATGGAAAAATCTGTTCAAGGAACCGTACTATGATTGTGAGAGACAGTGACGTAAAGTTGTACTTAGTAAAACTGTATGTGTGTATAACTACACGTATATATGTGTGTGTATCGTAATTTAATACATGTAGCAAGAATCCAAAGGGCAAAGTGTTTTCAGGATGCAATGACAACAGGGTAATCAAGGGTATGTTCACAATTACATAATATGCTAACTGAGCATACCTAGAATTCGGTACGCAATATAGCAACTGACATTTCATTGACCTGGGGATTAAAAAAAAAATCACCTTTAATGCACACAATTTTTGTTTCTTTTGCACATGAAAGCATTCACTGCATCATTACATATTTTGTTCAGTTCATTGGAGATTTTCATCAATGACTCAAAGCAATTCAAAATTGCTCTCTTACCATGCCTTTAAAGGGATAATTCTACACATATTCAATCAAAAATCCTGCCTCCCCCCCCCCCGAAAAAAACCCTGATTTTCTGTAATGACAGAGAAGTACTGACTTTCTTTGTTTTGACCAGCATATTCAAATAACCAACCCATGACAAACGATAAGCAAGACTAAACTAAAAAGAGATAAACTTCTGTAAAATGTGTAGTCATTATAAAACCTTTCACAGGACAACTTAATACTATGCCAGGATTTTTGTGATTTTGTGTCCAGAAAAGCCTACTTTAATTGAAATACCAGTATCAAAATGCAATGTTAGAGGACTTTGCATTCCTACCATTCAACTGGTATATTGACTTTCACGATTCCTCTGAAATTCTCAGTGATATTGCTTGAACTTACTACTTCTCACTCTTCTTGTAATTGGTTCATTTGACTTACGATGCTCACTTGCTTTCTAGATATTAGAAAGAAGGCTTAGAAATGCATGGAAGGCATATTTGAGAAATATTAGACTTCTTGTGGTTCACTCGGTAGTTGCCCAATATTAAGGTGCTCCCAAGGAAAAATTGCAACTTTGGAAAAATCAGATAATCAATGGGTGAAAGTTGCTGGGCAACTGAAGTACAGGTACGTTGAACAACTGGTTCCAAAAAGACACCTTCAACCAGAAAAATCAAGGACAGGAGTGCAAATTTCCCAACTTTGTGAGAAGTGACACCATTAAAAAAGAAAAAAAAAGAGAACAGTTTAATACCACAAAACAGTGACTCAACATTTGTAACATGAGTTCTGTATTCTTCCCCAAAATCACACACACAAAAATATACAACAGGCAGCCCGAGCTACTATAATACACCATGGCAACAGTCAGTATGCCTTTTACTACCTTGCCAACTGCACATGCAAATTATGGTAGTAAAAACTTGCGATGTCGCTACACAGTTTTTCATTGCAATGTGAATGGAAAGTGCACAAACATCACAATTTTTTCAGATGAGAATGCGCCACATAATTGCAAATTAAAATCTAGCGAAGAAAATATATTTTCCAGTGCATCCCACCCTCCTATGCTGGAAGAATGTGGTTGAGTCAGACTGCTGCTTTCAAAATGGAGAATACAAGTCGTATCGCACTGAAGGTCATCAACATCTTTTGTATACCCATCTCCCTATTTTCAACCAGCTACACATGCACTTCTTTTCAATGTGGCAGATGCCATCAGAAACGCCAAGATATCAAAACTTACGGTGAGACTACATGGGTAGCAGATAGCAAGCATACACAACATGCTCCTATGATTTTCCATCATATCCTTTAACTGTTTAAAAACACTACTTACCATTTGCAGGTGAAAAAAAAAACCTATTGTTCACATTCTAGTGCTTCAAAATAGTTCTCAAAATGTGAGTTATGGATGAAAGAACAATGTGCAAATGTTTATCAGTATGTAATAATCAATACTAAGTATCAATAGATATAAAGAAAAATGTGAAAAACAATTTGATCAAAATTGTTTCTAGAATAAATCGTCCTCAGTTATGGTTAATGTAGAAAATTAGTGATGTCTCCTCACATTTGTGGCTTGATTGCAAAATTGTTATATAGTGGGGTGTTTTGTGATACAACTAAACTATACATATGCATCAAATGTGATAACTCACACATTTATTCAACCACTGCTCCCAATGGTAAACAGTGGCTTTAAGCTACAACATTGTACATCTGTGCAGCAAATTCCAGCCATTTCAACATGAAAAGCTTACTTTCTCAGATATCACAAATTATGTTACATGGATACTGCAAAGTAAGTATTGTAAGATTGTACAGCCTAAAGGGTTTCACAGCAACGTCAGGCTGTAACATGCTGGTGTTGATAGAAACCAGGCTCCCCCATCCCCACCTACATATATACACACGATGCTTCATACAAATTAAAGTTCTTTTAATATCTTAGACAACTTCCCCAGGGTTGCGTAGAACAGTCCTAACCTAAACAGGATACCTGTCTCTCATCATAGCTACTTCACTTCAGACGAATACACACAGATCTTTCCTGCTCAGCTCTGCCCTTCCAAACCTGTCAGCCATTACATGCACTATACAATTTTATTCTGGCAAAATCTAACCCTGATGGTGTTTTTACATCAACCCTTCACATTCAAAAGTTTCAACATTTTATATCATTACATCATAATGACAGGTCTTTATAATACACCTTTTGCTGCAAAAACAACAGCAAAAAATTCTATTGGCTGAAATACAGAAAAGTTCATTCACATGACAAAAGGAACTTAAAGGCTGCATTTATCATCTTTCCCATGTTTCAAACATGTTTCAATACCCAATATCACAATGCATTTATAAAGGCCTTAATTTCGGATCGCATTTCTTGACTTGTTTAGTTTATCATCTCTATCGTCAGTCAAGAGGGAGGCCTTGTCACTGCACAACTCCATTGCGCAGTTTGACGCGAGGAGCGGAGATGTGTGACAGTGTAGTTGGCAGTGGTTGGTGTGGGCAGGCCTGAACTATTAATGCATTTTAAAACATCTAGTTGCAAAAAATTTATCATCTCTACAGAAATGCGTTTCTGGCTCAAAAGTTTTTGTGGTCCCACTTTTGTTGGCACTTCAGAAAGATGTTTCTAACCTGATAATCAAAAAATCTTTGCATTTACCAACTGCCTAAATTTCCCTGAAAGTTATTTAGTAACCTTAATTCTGTACCATAAGCGAGATGATGACACCCAAACGTGACACCCAATGATGCACCTGGGATATTCTGGCACCGGAAGGAGGTTTTGTTCATTTAAAATTCAAACCAGAAAACACATAAAGGAGCATAAACTTGATCAAATCTATACATATATTATATGAAGTAAAATATCTCAAAATTACCAATGAAACTAAAGAGACAAAAATAAATACAATAGTGGCTGGAACTCAGACTAGTTAAAGAGACTAGGTGGTGCAACTCCAAAAGGCCTGGAATCAGTAGATGGCTCATGTTTTAGGAAATGGGAATTATTTCTGGCCAGCCCCCTTAGGCCATGTGTCATCCCGTCTACCTTGAACTTCAAGAGTCCCACCGACACACACATACAATTGTATGGATACAATTCAAACCTCTTGAACACCTTTACATCAAAAGTGGTCAAAACAAGCCAAGGAAAACAAACAAGTATGTGACAAGCTTCGCCTGGAGAGTGAGAGGTGTGCCTTGAGTTCAGACGTAAGGTGCTACATAAACACTTGCCCGATGGGCCGGGGCAAGTGAAAATCACAGTCGGGCAAGTGTTTTGGAAAAATGAGAAAAAATGTTTGCCTGATTTGGGAAAGCTAAAAAGTTTTGAAGCCTACAAAGTCACCCATACAGAAGTCCAAAGATAGTGACTATTTAGTGATGCAATGCACTTACTAATTTCATTCCAGCAACTTTCCAACACTTACATGATGAAGCCCCAATGCAATGCAACACCAACACTCTACCAAACCAAGTTCGTTACTCCAATGTGTTTAAGTGTGTGAATCAACGTGTGCTGTTTATTCGATTGACTTTGTTTTATTAAAGGACAAGTTCACCTTCAAAAACATAAGGATTGAGAAAATGCAACAATATTAGTAGAACACATCAGTGAAAGTTTGAGGAAAATTGGACAATCAATGCAAAAGTTATGAATTTTTTAAATTTTTGTGTTGGAACCGCTGGATGAGGAGACTACTACAGTTTGTGAGTCATATGCGTACAACAGTATAAAGGAAATGTAAAAGAAAATTCAACATATTTCCACTTTTTTCGCATAATAAAAGAGCACTTGACTTGCCTCTTTCTAAAGGCAGGGGGAATAATATTACCCATAACATTTGTCGGTAACGAGTGATGGGAATGTGTACTTTTTTCAAAAGATGGAATTTTATGAAATTCTCTT
Source organism: Diadema antillarum (assembly GCF_040938485.1). Taxonomy (NCBI): domain Eukaryota; kingdom Metazoa; phylum Echinodermata; class Echinoidea; order Diadematoida; family Diadematidae; genus Diadema; species Diadema antillarum. Next base: position 1,456,361 of record NW_027271870.1, on the reverse strand, counting down.
TATATTTTCGTTATATTGTTGTACGCATGTGACATCGTACACTGCAGTAGTCTCCTCATCCAGCGGTTACTGCACAAAAACTTCAAAAAATCATAACTTTTGAACGGATTGTCCGATTTTCCTCAAACTTTCACTGATGAGTTCTACTAATATTACTACATTCTCTCAATCCTTATGTTTATGAAGGTGAACTTGTCCTTTAAGCCCTTGACTTACAAGTGATTTTCTATATGATTTTATCATATTTTGGGACTTTTTTTTTACAGGCAACTAATTTTCATGTCCAGGCAAGTGTTCTGCAATAATTTGAAATCTGCTTGCCCAACTGGGCACTGAAGTGGAAAAAAAAAGTCTTGCAAGCACCCTGAAACATTGCAAATTTTGTAGAGGAAGGAGTAGGCAGTTTGTATCTGCTGTTACTCTCATTCATCTGCACTGATTCACCCCCTTGCTAGCCTTTAGCCCTCTTTGTTCAAGAATGGGGGAGGCGTTGATGGATTTAATTGCATGGTACCAGGGCGGTGGAAGAGCTCCCACCATCCTGATGGTAGAAAGTAGACACTATTTTTTGCTAGCCTCTCAAATTCTCCCCCCCCAAAAAAAAAAAAAAAATAAATAAATAAATAAATAAATAAATAAATAAAAAAATAAAAAAAATTGTTAAGTATTATGCAACATTGATAAGAACGTTGAAAATAGAAAAGAAGCTCCAGCCTTATTGGCCAATGCCAAACTTAAAAATGAACTATTAAAAAGTTACATATATCTCGATAAATGTCAATTCTTGACATTTCATTAATTGTGATGCTTATTTCAGGCCATGATTGGTGCATACAGACAGTCACATGATTACGCATTTGTATTTTACTGTAAATTAATCATATACTTGCAAAGTTTGCTTCTAAAATTAGAATGGCATTAATGATTTTAGAAAAATAGTAATGATAAGAATAATAATCAACCCTCATCATAATTACACAGCTGTAAAGTAACCTAAATGTAAGGTAATAATGGAAGAAGTAGTAATGTCACTATAATTTCCATCATCATTATCATCATTATGTACCTGCAGCCCCTATAATAAGATATTGAATGGGACTATGTTCAGACAACAAATACACTATATGAAACTGGACATATAATCATCTGTGTGCAGGGTGGCTATTAGACATCTGGGCTAGCAAAAAAAAAAGTATGAAGAAGTTCAAAAAGTAATCATTAATTAGAAATCAAAATGAAAGCATTATTACAAATACCCTCTTCACATTGTATTTTTTACTTCATACTAAAGAATACTATGAGTAATACTGCAAACAGCAAGTTATTCCTTCACATGAGTGATTTTTGTATAAAGCCACCTAAAAAAAACAACAACAAAGAAAGGGGAAACAAAAAATCACACCTTCATACAAACTATCCTGCGCTAATCAAGAAATGTCCTTGGATACCTGGTTATGAAATGAAATTCATCCCAAGTCACCTGCTCCTATCACATCTCAGCTATGCAGAGGACTTCCTAGACATCTGACAGGAATTTCACTGACGTCAACATTAAAAATTGTCTCCAGTCTAGTAAAATTGTCTCTGCAATGTCTTGACATTTAATGAAAAAAATGTGTAAGTGTCATACCTCACAGCTTGAATGATGGCGTGGTCATTAAAGTGTGATTAAAATGATGCAAATTGCAAGGGAAGCAAACTCTGTGAGTTAATGGTTGTACACTGACATAAATCATGAAATTTTCATTCCTTTATGACATCACAGAACTGTCATAATGGAAAACAAAAACAGAGATGAGTAAAAAAAAAATGAATAAAAATAATCAGGCCTTTGAGAAAGAGTATATTATGCATGATTGTGTGTGTTTGGAAGTGGAAAAAAATATGTTATAATCTATATTTGTTCTACTTTATCAAAACATCAAAGCTTGCAACAAGGCAATATCATCTACGCATGGCATCTAGTTTGAAACACAGACTGAAATGACATAGATACAAAATGTCACACTCTCTAGTTATGTATTCAATGTAAGCGGCTTGATGAGTTCATGAAAATATGTTTTCAGATAGTGGATAACTACAACACTTGCAGAATTTGGCTAACTCACAAGAGATATCTTGATGTGGGTTTTCACTCTTGAAGACCAATGGCAAGTTAAAAGAAAATTTGGTATAAAGTAGAAAGGACAATATGTTTCCCTGACATCAACAAACTAATAGTATGTTTTCTGTTCCTATTTATGTTATTTACTTAAAAGTCACATGGCATGATTTTGGAGTGAAGTGTTGCAATACAAATCTCTCCATCAAACACCAATCGGAAGCAGTTTGTGATTGGCCAATAGAGTCGGGAAGCTCTCTGATCCGAAAGTCTACCAGAGTCACATGATGAGTCCCAGCAGGCAATCCAACAATGAGGGCAGTGCACTCATTTCCAGATTCCCTGCTCCCAATAAAGGAATGAGGTAAGCCGCAAACTTGGCACAATCAGTAACCACAAACTGGGGGAAATCTTGTGGAGTATCTAGTGCACTCCAAAAAACAAGCCAGTATTTACGAGCAATAAAACTCAAAAGAAAAATGTCCCATATGATAAAAATCATCTATAGATGCCCTAAGGGAATGACTCTTATCTGGCAAGATCTGTCTAGTAACAGCTGAAATACATAGAAATTCACATTTTATCACAAAAACTGGTGAAAGGGCATCAATTCTCAACTGGCTTCTAATCCATCAGATCATTGCAAATATTCTTGGAATCATAACAAAGCAGCAAGATGTGAAAGATGACACCATTTCATGAACATAGGGACAAAAAACAGAAACAAGAGCAAACGATGCATATTTCAGTCAGGCAGAAATTATGAAATGTAACTCTGAACAACTGGAGAGGGAAAAAAAAAAGAGGAAAATAGCAGCCATATTGATACCAACTTTCTGCACAGTGATTAGCCCTCCCAGCATCACTCCTCTGTAAAATACCATTAATAGCAATGCGCAGTGTAGTTGTCTGTGGAAGTGAAGGAGGTAACCTACAATTTGTAACTCAGGCCCAGGGACATATTGATCATTGTACTGTCATCTACCAAATAATCTACATTCCTGTTAACATGCACGATGTGAATCATTTACTGAGTATTACAACAGGAAAGAGGCAGATTCAAGAGATACATGGGAATTGTCAGTTACACTACACTGCAGTCATCAACACGATTAGATATAAGCATGTTTTATTTGAGAACATGGGTGTGTATGTGTGTGTGTGTGTGTGTGTGTGTGTTTGTATGTACATGTATGTATGCATATCTGTGTGAATCTGATAGTGTAGTGGTACATGGATTTCTTGGGTCTACAACAAATGAATAGATACCATAAAACGAAAAAAAAAAAAAGAGATTGTGTGTTTCCATTGTGTACAACATTTTTTCCCCTGTACACAAGGTACAGTGCAGAGTACTATGATCACTACTCCTCTTAATTCGATCGCTGGATCCAGATTTATTTACAGTAATTTGATTAAGTTCCTTGTAATTTTTCTTTCACGTATATAAGCTCTCTTAAAGGTATTGTTAGCCAGTGGGGGCAGGAATTTTTAAAATGTATCACATTTGATGCATATGTCTAAGTCAGTTGTATCACAAAACATCATACCACAAAAAATTTGCACTAAAGCTTGAAATATACAGAGATATCACTATTTTTTCAATAAACCATAACTGTTCATGGTTTCTTCTAGAAACAATTTTATTATAACTATTGTTCACATTTTTTATATCTACTTGATATTGACTATACTGTCTGATGAACATTTCTACACTGGTTCTTTTCATTCCTAACTCACATTTTGGAACCATTTTGAAGCACAAAAGCTAGGTTTTAGTTTTATCTGCAAATGGTAAATAATGCCTTTAAGGCTGTGAGAGCAACTGTAATACTACATCAAGCAGAGACTCATTAGCAGTTGAAAGAGAAAGGATGTTGTCAACATCATAATGAAGAAGCATCATAAACATCACGGTTTAAAAGGCTAAAATCAATTTTGATATTACATATATTTCTATTTGGTCAGCAAATCTATTCAAAAGCTCCATCAGTCAATTAGGGGCCCAACTTTCGTTACATATAGTTACATCTCTCAGGGCAAGACTGGTCAAAGAAGCCCAGCACTAACCAATACATTTCGGGCTGGTAGATAAGGCAAGGGAGGGGTTTTAACCCATCCTTTACTGTGCACTGAATTTCCTGGATTGCCAAATTGATGTTAATGACATCAAATTTGAGTGGTGCATTGCAGACCAAAGAATTGTGATAATTACATATCTTTTTTGCTTGTTTCTGTTCTCCTCACAGATGTATGTTAAGGAGAGAGTCTCAAGCCCTAAATCTCTGTTTTTAAGTGATAAACATTTCATGAATACTTTATCAATGTTAAAGTACTTTTGTTTCATGCCAACTTTCATTTTTCAATGCATTTCAATAGCAAATTTACAGCTTCATCAGAATACAGGTTTTAAATGTCTGCATCATCTGCAACTATCTGTTGGTCATTATGAGATAACAAAACACTTAGCTGCAGAGGTACCATAAGAACATGGATAAAATACACGAAAGCTAAGCACCATATTTTGAAAGGGGAAAAAAAAAGGATTTAGTGAGTGACACATCTAAGCCCTGAACAGGTATGCTGACAATTCAGATTCTTTTTTAATGCGCTATCAAAGGCATACAGGGAAGCTCAGATTATCAATCATGTGTCTGTTTTAATGCATCTGGGCACCATACAATCGATGACAGAACTGAAATGAATTGTGCTTGTGATTGTGCCAACATCACCATTGGCCAGCATGCAGCTAAGCCAAATAAGGAAGTATTTGGTGAGAAATTGTTTGTTATTGATGGCAGACGAGTGAAGATCTGGGCAATTTCTGCCAACTCTATCAAAAAACAAAACAATAACAAATAGAATAATATACACAAAGTAACAAAAATTAACAAAAATTACAAATTGGATGTCATAAATTTGTAATATGATATAATATGGTAGTTTTGAGTGATTACTATCCAGATATTGGTCGGGTATAGAGGGTAAATTCTCTTTAATCCCAAATCTTATGATTGGAGCTGGTTGGACTGGTATCACTACAATAGGTGTCGTTTGATCAGGAACAGAAAAGTGTTCCCAAAGAGAGTTGAATCTCACACCTTCCCGTATGTAGTCACACTATTTGACCACTGGGCCACATGCTCACACAAAAGCAACCTGCAAATCACATAAATAGAAGCAAATTATGATTTCAAAACAAATTCAAGAGCAATAATACTTGTATTTGAGGAAAACTCACCCCTTTTAGGACCTCTTCTATGTTCTCCTTGTGTTCCATGAAAAGGGAAACTTTCCAACATGTGTTGCAGTTGACTGCGTTGACCTGGGACAGAATGAAAACATTTAAAAACGCCATGAAAACAATATCACACCGAAACAGGATAATCCACTTGAATGGTGCCATAAAACTGTCTAGATCAAACCCACTACACAGTTTCAGAAAATTACAGTGAAGGAGAATTTAATGATTTCCTTATAAATTGAACATTAAATGTTCTAGCCACTTCTATGTGGGCCTACATACCCATTACTATGTCAGCAATTTTGACAAATGTCTACAAGTCATGTTAAATCAGTCAATTATCATTCATTTTGTTATGTTTGTTTGTTTGTTTGTTTGTTGTTTTGTTGCTGCTTTTTTAAGGGGGCTCACAAGAATACATCTAGAAGCAGTCACAGACCATGCATAGCCCTGTTGCATAAAACAATGGCAACTTTGCAACTAAAATGGTAACTCTGCAATCGATGGTAACCATCGGTGATTTTTTGGTTTGTTTGGTTGTTTTTTAATTGGCTAAGGGATAGTGTTGCTATGGTACAAATGTAGTTATCACTGATTTCAAGATTACCATTACTGCAGAGTTACCATAGTTTCACACAATGGGACCCAGGAACTAGCGGTGAGATTCTTTACAACACCTGTGTTTAAGACTGTACTAATGCAGTGACTTATGAGAGGAATGTATTTTCTGCATTGATATCAACAAAAGTGTCCACAGCAACATCGACACAAACACCAACTTTAAAACCAACATGTATCAGTTCAAGTGTCAACATTAGTGGTGATATCATCACACATATTGAACGCAGTTTGAATCTCTTGATATTGACACTGACATCTTTATGAATTCATAACTTTTCTGCTAATTCTTCCTATACTTTCACAGATTGCTCACAGGTTGCTTTCTCATTATTCTTGATGTTCAAATTATACAGGGTGTTGAGACACAAAATATTTATACTAGAACAGTAAAGCTATACCAAAACGAGCGAGCACAAAAGGTGACCTTGTACCTGTCACTCAATACCATAACAACATGTGCAATGAGAAAATGCACATCTACAATAGGTTTTTCCAGAATGGTCGAAATTAGCATCTGAACGGTCTGTCGGCTATACGATAATTCTTTATACGTCGTCATTTCTTTATCGAGTTTTGGTATAAACTGGTTTGCGTCTGAACAGGGGGACAGTCTTGCTTTCTGGGTCAACTTGCTGCCAAAAAAAGACTGTTGCCCCTTCATCTACTGGGTAATTAACGACAGCCCCTGCCAACAGTGGACAAGCAGTGGGAAATCAGGGAAAGTAGTATAAAGGGATGGACTTGATCAAAACCCTGCCCTTTTTCCTCCGACAGGAACAATCAATTGCAAGAGGCAGAGAGGAGTATGACAGAGTGCCGAAAGCAACGCGGCAGCCACAGACATCAAGCCTGGGTATCCATCAAGTGCACGGACAAACATGGTGCACTATGAAATGTGGTTTGGGTCCATGCGATTGGTCAATGTTCCTGTCACATGGTAGTCCAACATAGCATCAGGTGACCTCGCGCTATGTGTCTTTGCAAATAGGTAATGTGCATGTTCCCCACCAGGTAGGTCTATTGAAAAGGGACCACTTATATACAAACCTATTGTTATCACAATTGGTCTTTTTAGTTTTGGGATTTATTGATTGTAGTGTAAAAGAATAAAATATGCCTGGAAAATAATGCTTCATGCACATAAAGGACTAGAAAGGTTGCTTAGGGGTCAGTACGACTTCTGAGAAATGTAGCATTGTCACATCAATCCAAAACTGGAATCCTGAGACAATGTGTGCACTGGGCTGGTTGAAGTGATTTTAATGGGCAAGACTACATTGTAGGTAAGATGACGAGGAGGAGGAGGAGGAAGAAAGAGGCAGAAGGGTCCTTTGGAAATTAGTGTGTGTGTGTGTGTGTGTGTGTGTGTGTGTGTGTGTGTGTGTGTGTGTGTGTGTGTGGCCTGTGTGTGTCTGTGTGTGTCTGGTGAGAATGAGTGTGCATGGGGTGTATGGGCATAGGGCATGGGACATGGGTGTAAGGAGCTATGGGGTGTATTAGGGTACAGGGTATGGGGTGTATGCAATATTGGGTGTATGGGGTACAACCAGTACCATGTATGGGGGTATGGGTAATGGGGTGTATGGGGGTTTGGGTATGAGGTACAAATTTGTGTATATGGGAGTATGGAGCATAAGGTGTATGGGGTATGGAGTATGGGGCCATCAGAGATTATGAGGTGTATAAGAAGATGTGTTAAGTTCAGTTCAGTTCAGTTCAGTTCAGTTTTTATTTCTGCATTTCAAAATCAATACAAATCAACAAATCAACAAAATACTTACATAGTCATTTACACAGCTGATATTCGTAACGTTTGGATCTTACATACATTTTCTTTTTTTTCAAGAACGAATATCATATATGAAAGGAAGCAATAGGAAATGATAAAAATGAAATGCAGGGGACCATCATCATAAGCTAAGCTTGACGAGGAAGATGGCCCCAGGTAAAGAGATACATAAAGAAAATCTTGCCACTCACTGAGTGGGAAGTAATTGTGCGAAGGATGGGTCAAGGGATGTACACATTATCAAATTAACAACAAAACATCACCCACAATAAAACAAAAAGCTATAAAAATATAAAAAAAATGGCAACTGGATGTTAGTGCCATCCTAATGCTACACTGTTCCGTATGTGCCTGCTTTTCACTCTTTATAGCACTATCTCACTGCACAAACTCTGTGGTAACAATGGTCTTGGTCTTTGAGTTTCACAATCATCATGTTACACCACTTCCAGTTTCATTTCTTCACTGCTACTTCATATCACAAGTATCCAATCATTCTTAGATGACCCGAATGCCTAGCTTCAAATTTGTTTCATTACATCTGTATAAATGTGATGTACAGTCTAAGAGCCATGACTTGTATCATATTGTGGGGTCTGTTCAAGTGTTCTAAAACGGATACTCATGTTCTGACATCACATTTTGGATATAAAGTGTGCCACATGGAGAAGAAAATGTCATTAACTGTCCTATAGTCCCAGACATAGTAATTCTTTGTACATGCTCTTCATGGTATGATTGACTGTTCAGAAGAAACGCAAGACTCTGGACATTATAAATCGGTCTTCAAAACTCCATTCAAAATTAGAGCTCTGAAAAGTCATAAACAACCCCAAATACTATGGATTTGTTGCATCAAGTATTTTACACTCACACACATTACACACATACAGACTCACACACAAACACTGCACATTTAGTGTCTCTTCTATTACTACATTCACCATCTATTTAGCGAGTCTATTTTTTCATGAATCGGGACTTCCCGACAATTTCACAAATGGTTCAATTCAAGATCATGTGGTACACTTACTGTAAGAACAGAGACATGTGCACGCCATATTCATATCTAGATCAGTTAGTAATTTTGTGCATTGCTAAATTTCTGAATAGAACCCAAAATTTGCGAAGATAAAAACCTTGTGAAACACACAACATATAGAGAACATACATGTAAGTACCTGACAACGCACTTAAGCTATCAAATGTCCTTTTTACCAAACAATAAAAGACATACTTGGGTTGAGCACCTTTTTTTCGCATCACATTTCATATATGTATTTGTACACTGTACTGAATGTAGAATATGAGCAACAACAGATAAATGTCAAATGTGGTTGCACAGCAATGATATCACTGGAAAAAAAAATCTTGATATAAATGTTTACACTCCTGGACTTAACCCTTTCTCTGCCAAGCACTTTGGATGCTGTGTGCCATGCTATGGGGTTTTCAGTGCCAGTCGACATCCAAAAGCTCACAAAGGGTTATCTTAAGGATGTACATCGCCAAGAAGAGGGAGATGCTTCAGAATATGCTGAATACATCAGCCGCAACAACACTTCCACTCAGAGGCGGACTGACGTCAGACGCAAGCACTAATCTCTTAACATTTCTCCTCGAAGCTTTCAGCCCACGATTCCCTCCTTTCAACAGCCCTCCTTGATTTCATTTTTTTTTCCCGACCACTTTTGTGTCTGCAGTTGCTTCTCTCTTAATTTCTATCTCTCTTTCCCTAACTCTCTCTCTCCTCATGTTTCCCTTTTCCCCAAAAGACAGCAGTTCTATAAACATCTCTGAGTTAAGTGACCAGAGATTTCATGAAAGAATAATATTCCCTGCTCTTTGAGTAACAGAAGAAAAAAAAATGGCGACAGTCTATAAAGAGGTGTGTCTCGGAAGAAAATGCATCTTGCTGTTCTGAAGATAGCATGCCCACAAATAACTGATATAAAGGGACTCCGGGATCTGACACAACACTTCAGTGAACAAACAGTGGCACGCAAACACGAATGTACATTTAGTTCTTGCAATATTGCTTTGAGTGCTATTTTAGATCAAATTTCCATATGACATTGTTCAGGGGTACCCAAGGGAACAACATCATACCAGCATCACACACTGAAATGATGAACATGTTTTGACAAGACTGAGCTGTTTAAATATACAATACATGTATAATGTATAAAATCTTTTCTGTCCCAGGGACTTTGGACTATGTGTACAATGCTATGGGATTTTCTGTGCAAATCAGCGCTCAAATTATACAAAGGGTTAAGTCCCTAGTTCATATACTTAATACACTCATGTACGACACTGCTCCATACACTTTAGAATAAAAAGATTGCATAAGAGATAACACTCTCCAGTGGTGAAAGGGTGTGTACAGTTCTGGTCGAGGTGAGGATTTAGTTTTAAACATTTTGCGAGATATATTCAGAAACCACTGTATGAGATGTCAAAGAGCATGCAATTGTAAGGGGTATCAAAAGTTTATTTGATGAAAATCAGTTTTGAAATGACTGAGATATCCAAAAACAAGGTGAAACAAAGAGATCCTAATAAAAGGCGCGGCCCGTCGCCTTTTATTATTAGCACTTTTTTGGATATCTCTGCCATTTGAAAACCAATTTTCATCAAATAAACGTTGAATCCTTCTTAAAATTACATGCTCTTTCATATTTCATAAGAGGTTTCTCATGATCTCACTTAGGAATGTTCAAAACATGAATCCCCACCTCAACCAGTACGGTACAGTCCCTTTAATGTATGTACAATCTTTTAACAAAATGGTGGTATACAATGATTTTTTTTCTCTCTCTCCTGGTTACAGAGAAAATGAATTTTTTTAGATTTAAAGCTTGATCTCGACTTGCGAATATTTCTATATGTTTCTGTCTTTCTTCTGCATTACATGTACCGAAATGAATACAGATAATATATACCCATGCAGTTTTGACTTGCTATTTATCCTAGACTAGGTAAAAAGGGACTATCTGAAGTTACATTTGAAGGGAAAAAATATACATGTAGTCTGTTCTACAGACAGAAAAGGACAGAGAACAACAAGGGAGGGAACTAAAACTCTACACTAAACTACCATTGATTACTGGTGAAAACCAATGAGGTAAAGTTGTCTCTGAATATTTGGTACGCATATCAGAATCATAACATCTGTGTTTACGTCATTCCTATAATCCCTTTCACAGTACTGCAGATTTCACTCACTCAGTATTTACATGGCCCTAATCTTCCTCACAGATTACCCCACTCATACGGCTTAATGACAAACAAGAAATTTTGTTGTTGTTTTTTTCCAAGTGGACAGCTAGACTTGAACTAATTAGGTCATCTCACATTACATTTTTGTGGGAAATATTGTAAACGCAATCTTTGACTGAGTCGGCAGCTTGTCAAAAGAGAGTAGCGCCCTTGGCACAGGGCATCTCCTGGGTGCAAAAAGTTGCGATAACTCTCCCCGCCATGCACACTGGGACTCAAATACCACTCCAAATGCAAAACTCTGAATTCTATCTGGTCTTCAGGAAGCAAATGACATGGCATTTTCCCCGCATCTCCACATCCGCGATGCCACCCACTCAGCAAAGAACGATCCTTTGTCCATCTCCCTTGCTCCACTATGTTTCTCACCTGGCGGAGAATGTCAGCGATATATCTGGCTGATACATTTCAAATTACATCTGCTGGGAGATAGCCACATGCCCACAGGGTAACCATTATACTCAAATCATTTCATCAGTCCCTCCAGCCCTTCAGTGTATTTATATTTTGTAACATAGGCTTCCCTTAAAGCAAGCAATAGATAAAATCTTTACATTTTGATTGCTAATCTCTTCTTCATTTTTGTTGAACATCACTCTCAGCAAATTCATCAAACTCATCATAATCCTATCTTGCCATCATCCATATGCCCATGGTCATGACATAAAATAGCCTGCAAAGGAGGTTGTGCAGAATTAAATTAAGTGTTTTAATGACGTAAATCCCTCCACTCTCATTTTCATATAGGCCTATTTACGATGCTCGAGATTTATCTGAAACATTCTGCATATTTTGTCTTTTCAAAGGATGAAAAACAACGTACCAAGATAGTACAGTATCAGTCTTGGCTATCAAGAGGCCACAGGTATATTTTACGACCAGTTTTGGTTAATTGAAAAGAAAAAATGCCAAGGAATATCATAAATGAGAATCATTTACAGAAAATTGCCCCCCTCCCAAAGAAAAAAAAAATCTTGTAGCAGAACTGTGACAACAAACCTTGATAAATTGAGCAAAATGCATGCATTCAAACTGATCCAATGATCAACAGAGTAAGTCTACAAAATCCCAGCAGTGCATTTTTGTGTTTGTCAGTGTTTTACTTAATGTTCAAGGCTTAAATAACAGCACAATGAACCACAACACTTTTTTTTCAAGATTAGAGAATCAAGTATACACATATGTTGTGAAATGTGTTACTTCCTTGACATTTCCTGCATCAACCATCAAACCAGATAAAGGAAAAGACCTCCAAAGAGCAATCCCAAATAGTGTTCAGCAGAGAACTTTATCAAATGGAGCAAATTTAGATGAACTAGATGGTAGAAATGTTACCACAATAACACTTCAAATAAGAAGGCACTGGCAATTAAAGTTTCACACATTTTCAACAACTGTATAGTGACATCAGTTGCAACCATATATTAGTTAATTTTGTCACCAGCTGTTGATAATCTAAAACCTAATTCCATTCCCCTTAATGTTATTACTGCTAATTTACCACAACCAAACAAGCCTTTGAAGCTTTTAGTTTTGAATATGAGTCAAAAAAAGGGCTGCTTACTGCAGACTATTGGGTAAGCCATTCTACCACATCATCCAATTGAATCTGCATATGTTTTGCTACCAATATTAATCCCTCAAGAAAACAAATGAAATCTAAAAAATCCATCACTTACATACTGTATTTAATATTAGAAATTAATATTAATCGTGCTGAAACCTCCACCTTTAATCTATTTAAGCCAACTTTAACATGATGTATTGAATCTCACTTGAAATATTCCTTTAAAGAAAAAAAAAAGTAAGGTACATTGTACCTAGGCCCATGACAGAAAATATGCCTGCGATTAGCGTCACACATTCTTCGGGCATATCAATCACTTTCACTGCCCTTCTCTGACTGGTTGACATGATCTAGCACTGCCCACCTCTGCCATGGGGCAGGTCCTGGCACACATGAGATACCTCACGTCACGTTGGAAAGCTGACAATATATCATCAACATTGTTTCTCATCAGACGAGATGACGCAAATGTGAGCAAGGCCAGCCCCACAACTCATGCCTGTATATCCATATCTTCTCCTTTTCTTTTCGTAACTTTTATTTTATTTGTTTTTTTTTTCCTCCAGGCCTAAAATAAAAACAAAAGTAAGGAAATTGATACAATCCATGATTTCAAGTAAACAAATGCACTGTCTCATCCCTCAAATATCATGTCTCCTATTGCCATGGCAACACAATAATCAAACATCTTGATGTAAGACTTGTTTTTGGCAACTGCAGGGCTTTCCTTCAAACTGAATCATCTGACTACTACCCTTAACATGCACACTGCACAACAATCCCAGGGGTGTAGATTTTCATTCCTGAATCTCTGCCAGAAGAGCTTCCAGGCAAAAAGAGTGACCTGTATCACATTCTTTCCAAAGTCAAAGTTCCCCTGAGTGAGAAGAATGTTGCTTTTGTTTCTTCAGAGCAAATGTAGTCGCGAGTCCATACCATTCCCATTAACCCTGTACACAGCTCAAAAGCCATAGGTTACCTCTTACAATCCATATTGTCTTTGATACCAGTTACATTATAAATATATTGTAGATAGATAAATAGATTCAATGACAATCGTACTGAAATTGGTGGCAGATTATACAATAACGTCTCTCAACTAGAATTGCTCTGATTTCTAATTTGTCCACATCTACTGAAGATGTTGACTACACATCATCCACATGATTGTTGTTGAACACATCATTAAAACTTAGGAGTTCAATTTTCAGCTCTACATAATATGTCTAAATAGAACTTTCCAGTACATTTGCAGAGCCTCAAATTAGATCTTAGTGTGAACTAGCAGGCCTAGAGTTGAAATTTCCACTAGCATTTTGTTTAGATATATCTTGCAGTTGAATGGCAAGTACAACTGTACTGTGACCTGGTTGTGAAAGCATAAAGATTCAAGGGGGAGGGAAAGGGGATGGGAGGGGGTGCAGGAAGGGAAGGGAGGGGTGGGAGAGGGGAAGGGAGGTTGTGGGGGAGGGGAAGTGGAGGAGGAGGAGAGGGGAGGGGTACAGAGATGCAAGGAAGAAGATACTCGCAAGTATCTATCACAAGAAAAGAAACTCTGAAAGGAAATACGGCTGGATAACTATGACTGCCTGTGCAGAGTGCTTCAAATCCAGTTGCCCACGGCAACAAAATTCAATGCAGGGCAAGTAATATGGCAGGACACCTGCCTACTTATTTACAAGTATGAGAAGGGAGGAATATCTTTTGTAATCCATGTTGCGTTGTTCATGAGATGAAATAGAGAGGGAGAGATTCCCACTCTGCATATATATTCCGCTCATTTCCGGAGTGGGCGTAGACACTAGTCACAAGGTAACCAGGAATTGTCACGCATACCTAGCATGAATGTAATTCCGAGCTCTAATTTGATTAAAATTTTGTCCCTAGCGTGGTGCTTGCAACATGACATTGTTCAGGAAAAAAAGTCACTGTCAGTCATTCTACCAATAAGGAAATGACATGCTGCTCTACCGCTTTTAGCTTTGACCTCAAACAAGACATATGTGAAGGTACTGAAGGCTCCTTCCCTCTGTATCAAACTCTGTAATGTTGTCAAACTCTTCATCATTTCCGCATCACAGAATTACAGTGTATTTCTCTCCTTGAACACATCACACCACACACACGTACTTCCCAACTATGACTTGTATTTGATTACCGTGTTGAATGTAGAAAATTGGCATACAGCCCCTTGAAATGTCTGTTTCCCCTGATGGCTATATGGCTTGCATCAAGGGCAAAAAGACTGGAAATGTACTCTCTAAAAAAAAAATCGAGTGAAAATATTCACTCTTGAACGAGTGAATACAAAAAAGAGTGAATTTAGAGTGAAATTGGAGTGAATTTTGAGTGAAAATGTTCATTTGGGAGTGACCTCAAGGATCACTCAAAGATTTTGGAGTGATCCCCCAAAATTCACTCCTTTAAGAGTGAATATTTTCACTCATTTTTTTTAGAGAGAGAGTACTTTAACAATGCACTTGTCTTGTTTGAAATTATTCATTGTCCTGAAAACAGCTTTTTGATTCTTAAAACATGGAAAAATACACAGAATATATTTTTCTACATCAACTTATCAATTTCTCAGATCATTTTGTGACCTTCAACTTTAGCAAACTTGCATTGTACATCCCTACAGGAACTGGCACTACACGAACATAAACAGAGACCTCTTTCCTTCCGTACTGTTCAGGACGAGAACAATTTTGGAAGAGATCTTTTTCCTTCTGTACTATTTAGGACAAGAACAATTTTGGAGGTACATGCTTCACGGTATTTGCACAAAATTGCACAAAAAGTTCACAACATATTACGTGTACGAATGCAGACACACATTTGCCATGAGGTCATCATGCATGATGTCCTTTTTCAAAAGTGGAAAAGACTATTATGGACTCAGGTCCTTTTACGACTGACTACACAACCTACTACAGTGTACATATGACCTCTCCACAAATGAGAAAACACAAGTACAATGTATAATACACATATTGATAGTTTGATCAATAGATAGATAGAGAGAGAGATAGATAGATAGATAGATAGATAGATAGATAGATAGATAGATAGATAGATAGATAGATATATGGATAAACAGATAGACAGATAGATAGATACTGTAAGAGCTGAAATTTTTGCGGTGGTTTTATTTTCGCAAATTTCGCGAATTTCCTTTGAACCGCGAAAATAACAACACGCGAAAATAACAACGCGCGAATAACTAAGTTCAGTTAGACCCTCGCAACCGCGAAATTAACAACACGCAAAAATGTCATCCTAGTAGCAATTCGCGAAAATATCTGTACGCGAAAATTTCAGCTCGTACAGTAGATAGATAGACATAATATTGTAGATAGATCAGTATAGATAGATAGATAGATAGATAGATAGATAGATAGATAGATAGAAAGATAGATAGACAGATAGGTAGATAGATAGGTAGATAGATAGATAGATAGATAGATAGATAGGTAGATAGATAGGTAGATAGATAGATAGATAGATAGATAGATAGATAGATAGATACATCTGTGAAGGCTTTGATATGTTGGTCCTATCTACAATATAGTATTTGTTTCATATTTGTTTTGGGATTTTTTTTTTTAATCTACATGTTTGAGGTTTGGCAGGGTTGGCAATGAACACTTATCCATCCTCTTGCACACCCAATGTGCATCAAACAAGCATACAAGCAAGTCATTGGGAGTGGGGCGGGGAGGGGGAGGGGGAGAGACTGTTGTGGTTGTGGCCTTGCTCCCTTCTTCTTTCGCTCTCAAGGGTCACAATATTCCTTGATGTTCTATCCCTTCATGGCCCTATCAAAGCTCCCACCCCTCCTTCCTGAAAATTACTTGGGTAGACATCACACTTCTAGCCTTGGTTGCTTGCCAAAAGTACAAACCCACACCTTCCTTTTCCTCCATCTATCTGAGAATTTCCTTCTGAACGAGTTGAAGGGGGCAGGATAAACATACAACAGCAACAACAAGAGAACAACAGCAATCACAAAAACAAAGGTTGAGGCTGTGACTGTTGCCATAGCAACTAACACTGTAGGTGAAGATGGCATCATATCCACCAGGGGTGCTTATAACTCCGGTGTGTGGGTGCTGTACCCACACAGTTCCACGAGTTCAAACACTGAGAGAAGCCATTCAGAGGAGTCCTTTTTCTTTTCTTTTTGAACGTTCTTTTTTTTTTGGGGGGGGGGGTACGGGTAAGCATGAGGTTTGCTTTCTGATCTCTTACGATGCTCTACTCCCAAAACTTCTTTCAATGAACTAGGCCATTGCTTTCCAAATTCAAGAAGCAGAAGCTTTCTTCTACAATCCCTCCTTGAAGGACACTGCTTTTGCTCCAAACCTGCAGTTGGTGGACAATCATCGCATCAAATCTTGGCTATGAACATGAGCTTATGGTTGAGTATTTTGCAATAACAGCTAGTATTCCTCAACTTTCTTCTGTCTTTAACAAACAAACAAACAAACAAACAAATACACATACATACTCCTATACATAACAGATTTTCAAGCTTATATATGTTCAGTATTTTTTTTTCTTTCTAAAGAAAGCAAAACTACAACCTTCAGACAGTATCATGTGTTGTCTACGTGTATAATGAAGCTTGCCTTTAATAATCATGGGTTGTGCAGGGGTAGATATACACGTGCATACTCAATACAAACAATTCACTGAGGAAATTTCCCAGAGTCAGTTATTTTTTGTATTTACTATACATAGAAGAAGAATAATTCCTTTTAGGGTGGATAGCAAAACAGTTCACCTTTGACATTTTGAGAATTCTTGGATCCCATGATAACAGTAAAATATGCTGAATTAAGGCAAGAGCCAATCAAAGAGAAATTTGCCAACACATTGTATAAGGCAGTGTCAATAGATTACTAGGAAGCCAAAGGGACAAGTAATGATAAATAAAGTACAAATTGTAGCTCCCTGCAAAGATGTATCAATGCGTTTTTTATTGAAACATCCACGGAGACTTTACCCCAATGAGACTGAAGTGACACAATATGAAGAGATCATAGGAATTTGTGCAGAAAAAAAAAGACTAACAGCAGGAATGTGTTCATGACTTTTTATGTCCAGGACTGATTCAACCTATTGCTCTCCTAAAACACAATGCCTCAAAACAGCCATCTTGATTAACTGCGTTAAAAATAACTTAGGCATTGTACGCATCTCCATCTTCAGGTTTATGCACAAAATGTCATGAAGTTCATCTTTTTTTTTTTCTAAAAGAATGTTAAGCCTTTGTGTGCTTTGAGCATCATGTGAGCGTCATGTGGTGTCCAGTTACTTGCCTGATTTTTCTCAAATCTATGATGATTTGTTGCCTTTTTGCTTGCAATTATGAATTCAAATCAATCCAACACCTAGGGATGAAGGCTATGTCTAGGTAGGAGCGCAAGAGGTGTAAATGTACTTCATAGGTAACAAAACTTCCCTTCATAGCACATCTTGTCATCTATGTGAAGTCAAAATGAACTTCAATATGAGGTTTAAAAGTTGTTGGAGTGAGCTATTGACTGTGAAGAACTTTTAATGCTGTATTTTCCATTTTACACAGGAAAAGGCATAAAATAAAATTCTTCAGCCTACTATTCGGACTATACTGCCAACTACAGCTATTTACAGAGTAATTTCTCCTTCCCATCGATTGGATTGGAAAGTCAGTGCATTATTTGGTGGTAAAAATTATTCAAATAATCGAGGACTTGTTTGTCAATCGTTGCTGGAATCAATAAAGACAGGTCACTAAACCACACAGACATTGTGATTCGCTGCACGTATGTGAATGAATGAACAAATGGAAGGGGAAGACGCGAAAATGGAGTATGCAGCTGAGAAGTGTGATTAGAAAAGTTGCACGTAACTAAGCCTGGGTACTACTTGCAGCATACAGTAGGCATATTCAGCATCTACTTTTGAACAGCTTTGCCATAGTATGTACAGAAGAGGCCTAGATACAGTACATGCCACATATTGTAATAGTGAGTCTACATTTTTACGAATTGGGACTTCCTGACGATTTTGTGAGTGGTTAAATTTATGATCGTGGAGAACAGTACTGAACAGAGAAATGTACATGTGCACATCACATTCATATCGCAATCAGAGTCAGTATTTTCACGTTTTTAGATTTGCGAATAGCACCTGACTCTCGAAAAAATAAAAGCCTCACGAAATATTCAGCATATACAGTATTATATCACAGGCCTTTACTTCCCCTATGCAAAGGGACTCAATGTGCCAAGTACATAAGGAGAGTAGAACCTATACACAATGTTTGTACATGTATATGAACCATGATAAGCGATGAAACTACAAACTCATTGTGTACACCAATTATCCTCTTTTCTTCCCATAAAAATGGTGATGTTTGCACTTAGGCATGCTTACACTGATTGCACCTAGGTGGAAAAAAGTTACAGTTTCTATCATGGGGAAAATGCATTTAACATCAACCATGCAAATTGACTGGCTAAGTACTAAGAGAGACCCATTCACACGTATGAGTTGCAACTAGCCCATAAATGTGGATAGCAAGTTGAGGTGTGTGGTTATTTTCTGCAGTGGCTATTGCAAAGGATTATAAACCATTATTCATACTTGATACGGAAGTGGCTCAGCCACATGGAAACTGGTTATGTTTTACCCATTTTATTTTTCATGGAAACACTTGGCATCTTTAGAAAATACCTTCCAAAGTTTGGTGAATTTGTATGTTTCCATTTTCTTTTCTTTTTAAGCATTCATTGTTTATTTTCAATCCTATTTTTTACAGGCCTTCATATTCACACAATACTGTAAAAGTGGATATGTTCACGTAAGTAATTTTTCGCACTCATTTGGGTAAGATGAGTTTCACATGTTTTTAATTCCGCAGAATCAAGACATCAACTACAGAAATATATGCCATGCAAAAATATTTGCCTGCTTTTACTTTTACGCTAGTTTTTCATTGCACGGAATGCGCAGAAATTTCAGCACCTCAAAAAATTTCCACTTTTACAGTATCAGAGAATCTGGTAGCACATAGGACAATGCACCTCTGATTTTCAAAGTGGAAAGATTGTTAAACAGTGCCTTTAACATCAACACATGCGATATTTACAAGCCTTCCTTCATTCCCTAGAGTTAGGTTGGATAATATTTTTGTAATCATTTCCAAAAATAATATATGGGCACAATTTTTTTTTTTCTTCCTTTACCATGCGGAAAACTATTATGTTACAGGGCAGGAATTAGCAACCCCAGACGGTCAGTCAACATATGCAAGGTCTAGGATCTGGTGTACAGCTCCAAACTGCATGTCGGAGGCGACCAATGAATCTTTCATAAGCTACACCTACAACGGTAAACATGATTTCGAAAACCCTGGACGATCTGGGCGACGGTGGAAATGCGTCTCTGGGTGGCATCAGGTTTGATTTACTGGGCTTAGCATTCCCGCCCCCAACTCCACCTCCTCGACTGCAAATAAGCAACTCATATGAATGTCAGATATAGCCTTCCAGCCTTGCTGTGTATCACCTTTGGAATAATCAAAGCTAACCCGATAGTCATGTGCATCTCTGACAGGCCCTGTCCAAACTTGTAATGATAATCACGTATTTCAGGTTGCACTGCTGTCTTTAAATACAATTTTGTTCTGAATGAGTGTTATTTCAGGTGGATAAGATTGTCACAAAGTATTGGCTTTGTTGGAAGAGATGAAAGTGGACAGACCTCTACAACTGACCTTATCATGATGGATTTCATTAATACATAATTAGATTTATCAACATGGCTATTTTGGGGGCTATATTATGCATATATAGGCTGGAACAGTGTGTCAAAAGCAGTGCCCCCCCCCCCCCCCCTTCCACAGCTTTCTTGCTACATATGTCTTTCTTAACCCGTTGAAGATGAGTCCCGAGAATACTTGGGCAGGTGTCTATGGGAAATGTGTGTTACAGCAAAATCAGTCCGTCCTTGTCAGTAGGTTAAACTTGAACTCAAGTTGGATAAATGGATGTAACTGTTATAACATCATAATTCTTACTGTACTTTTTTTTTCGTACACTGACACAGATACCTGGAAACGACTTGTCAATGAACGAAGATTACCTAATCTCGCAATTTGCAACACCACGGCCTTCCTAACTTTACAAATCAGTCAAGCTTGGATGAATTCCTGACTGCTGACGAAAAATCTTGGCAAAGTTCAGCTAGATGCCCGAGCACAGAAAGAATTTAATAATTCATCTCGCAATACATCAATCATATCAATGCTCCACAATGTCCCCTGTACTAACACAGTCAGTCATCTCATTCTTTGTTACTACAACTGTATGTGAAGTCATCATCATTACTTATTAACACATGGCTTCAATCACATACTGCGCATACAAAATGATTAATACATCCTCTCCTCCAGGGAGAGACAAGATGACAGCTAGTGTCATAGTTGTCTCCGGAGAAACAGTCAAATCAAAATAATACTAACAGCGATGGCAATTTTGTCTTATTGGCTCCACTGAACCATCAATTAGGCCATGGGGATATCTATCATAGTGAATTGCTCTCTCCGTGACTTTTTGTCTTTTTTCAATCCCCCATGAGCTATTGTTCACTTTTGCTTTTCATTGAACACTTACAAAAATAAAAAATCACATCCACACTCCCATTTTATGATCAACATCACACAAGACACTTCACAGAGCTCACTGAGTAATTAACAAACATGGATGATTTCATCTGTCCTTGTATATATGCTGTCTTTTCTTTTATCTTTTTTTTTCTTTTTCCCCTCTCTTTCAAAGGTTTGACTGATGTAATTCTGCACTGCCATCTCTCAAAAGCTATTTTTGTTGTCTAGTGTTTGGCAGTCTTTGTCAATGTCATGTAATCGTGTCCATCTCTGTGTTTGCTGTATCTTCCCTCGATGTCGAAACAAGCCTTCAAGTTAAAGGGCTTCTACACTCATTACTTCAACCTTCACACAGACCATCTTGGCACAAGCTCTTTAACACTCTCATCCCCAACTTCAGCCTTTTGCATACAATGTCCATGCCAATTTATGATGGTGGTGTTACCAGGGTTAAAGTCTCAATTTTTCATTAATTCATTCATTCCTTGTGCATTAGTAGATTTCCTTGCTCCCATTCGAGTTTCAGAGTCAATATTGTGAACACAGGGTCCTCAGTGTCACCAACTGTATTCTTTTTTTTTTTCTCCTGTGAGCAATTCATTTCACTGTGGTCAAGTCATACTGAATATGCTTATTAGTATTAATAGCCTTTTATAGCAAACACAATTGTATGATGTAACAAAAACTACAAACAAAGCAGTAGGGTTATTGCAGCACTTGTTCATTCCTGAGCTGCAAGCACTCAGGAGCACTTGATTACTTTCTATATTAACACATGTACAGGGGACATGTATGTGATGTGTATTAGCTGTTGATAAAATCAATTTGGCCACCATCTTGTCAATGGTGACTGCTGGTATCTGTCCATCTAGGCCACATTTTGTGCTTCTCTATTGAGCAGTTGCTACACACAAGTTAGACTGAACAAGTATTCTGTTTCAGGTACACTTTATCTGTATACGCCCACTCGCATAATGTACTCAGATTAGATCCAGGCATCAGGTAATCATCATGTTTTTCTTTTGATGCAACATTAATTCAAGCTTTTATTTAACATGCACGATTGTCAACCCAAAAAGGGCATACAGTGCACTCCCGTTACAACAAACACGGTTATAACGAAATTTCGTTATAACGAAGTAAAACTTCTGGTCCCAAAATTATCGCCATTAAAGTCTATGGTACAAAATCCGCTTACAACGAACACGGTTATAGCGAAATTCTCGTTATAACGAAGTCTTTTCCGAGCGCCACTGACAAAGAAAAACAAAGGAAATGTGTTCCGTTATAACGAAATGCAGATTGCTTTCGAAAACACGTAGCGGATCAAGCATTTAGAGCGTCTCTGCATGGGTGAACGCTTCATATAGCTGTGTGTTCGCTTTGTGTGTTACCCACGTTTTTCGAGGAGAACTTGCGTTATTGTAATACAATAATCTGAAATCAAAATAATAAACTTCGTTTTATTGTCTTGAAGTTTCTTTACTACAAAACACACAGATTCTGATACACCTAAATGTCCGTTAGTTTGGAAATGAAATAGGGCTTGTTATTTGCTTGTTGTTTCCTTGTTTTTGTTATATATTGTATTTGTTCCGTAACAACGAAATTTCGTTATAACGAAAGAAAATTGCCGGTTCCGAGCATTTCGTTATAACGGGAGTGCACTGTATTATATTTTCTGTATTCACCATACATTTTGCAAATTTGGGACATGTAGGACAATATCATGAGTAGTTGCACTGATTATCAAGAATCATACTGACTGTATGAGAAACATTATCCCTTTTTTAAATATAAGAGAAAATTCAGTGATTCAAGGCTTTGGAGACAATATACAGGGCACTTGTGTCATATTAGCAGCAATATTTTGCGGGGATTTATTCATTTGGCAACATTTCAGCCACCTCGCAAAACTTGCAAACATATGAATAGTAGGAAATACACCATGTACAAAGTACACTTCTGTTCTCTATGGGTTATGGGAAGAATTAGGAGAAAGGATGGCCTGCTAGCACAAAGACCATTGCAAAACGGCAAAAAATATACCCCCTTACACGCTATGTGTGGGCGGGAGTATAATAATGCAGGATTCTCACATAATATACACCACAAGACATGACTTCCTCTTCTCTGGCTCAGATTTCCTCTGATTCCCTTTTATTTGGATTCTTTCTTTTTTTCTGTGACCCCACAAGTCGCGCTCAAGGAATCACAATGCTGCTGCTGTCAATGACTTAGACAAACCTACAAGACTCCGTGCCGTCGCTATTTGAATAAGGATAATGGCTCCGTTGGCTGAAGTGGTGCAGCGTGACAAGAAATGGTATATTCGTTGACAATCAAATCTAACTCAGCCTCTTCTGGAACAAGTATTGTGGCCATAATAACGATAACATTGGACGATATGGTCGTATTTACCAACAAAAACCTTTTCATCATAAGTACTCTCCTTGAAGATAGCTCGAGCCTTATCAGAAGACTAGCATGGTCATTTTATATCGGTCAGGGCTACTCACCTCTTTGCATCCGGCATTGTCCACCAGTTCATAGTTGCTGGCGTGGAGAGGCTGACCAGCATTGACTGGATTCAGGACCACTTTATCCCCGACCACAACCTGTTCAGGAAATATAAAAATAGTATTCAAGGGAGTATTCTACAGTAATGCTTGTGAGAATTTTGGATGAAAATAATTGACTGGGAAAGAAATTACTGATGAGTTGTTCTGAATTTAAGCTGAACACATTAATATTCTGATTCCATTCTGGGTTTTTTTTTTCTCTCTCTCTCTCTCTTGGATATACACTTTGGATCTGAATGCTGCTTGAGAAGAAGGACAGAACAAGAAGAGAGAGGGAGAAGAGAAAGGAAACAAGAAGAAAAAGAAAAATAGAAGGAAAGAAAAAAGGAATTGCAGAAATACAACAGAAAAGAAAGAAGACAACGAGAGGAAATAAAAGGAGAAGAAAGAAAGAAGTGAAAGAAGTGAAAGAGCATATACTGCATAAGAACAAACTGCATGCCATGATTATGTGCCAATAAGAGTTGTAAGTCAATTTCACATGTGGTTAAACTTGCTGTCAATATCCACATTAACAGAATAACAAAATAAATACAATGTACATGTACCACCCTTTTTTTGAGAAAAGTCACTGATTTTCACACTTTGAGACAACACTCTGTGCCTTTGTCTTGCAGGAGACAATATTTTAGCAAATGAATACATTATCAGTCTAGTGTTCTTCAATTCATCTCCCTAGACAAACAAAATGAAATCTGCTTAATAATCTCTGGCTTTAATATCAGTCTACTCACGAAATTTGTGATAAAAGCAATGTGTAATGTACCAAATGCACAGTACATCGAACTTGACAGGTTTAAAAGGGGTGGTATAGTATTGGTGGATATGAGGTTTGGGCTTATAATTTTTTGTGGGATACCAAGACACCACTTTAATGCAGAGCATACTACTTCAAGAAGAATTCAACGTTTATCTGATCAAAATCGGTGTTGGAATGGCTGAGACATCCAAATACTAAGGAAAACAAAGCGATCCTAATAAAAGGTGGGTTCCACCCTTTTATTTTGATCACTCTGTTTTGGAAATCTCAGCCATATCAAAATCAATTTTCATCAAATAAGCGTTGAATCCCTCAAGGAATTACATGCTCTTTCATATTTCATAAGAGGTTTCTCATTATCTTACAAAAAAATGTTAGAAACCTAAAGTTAGGTTTCAACCAGAATTATAAAATGGGCTTTAGAATCTCTGCAACCTGATTGGTCAATCATCATGCATTGATTTGTACTGATCCACACTGAACCATGCATCCAGTCAAATCTGAATGGGTGGTTCAAGTCTTGTATAGTGTTGTAGGCATACTGGATGCATGATGGGGAAAATGGTTGTATTTCATGAATTTACGGGTCCATTTTATATTAAAACAAATGATGCACAGGCCAATTTTGTGGATCAGGGAGAATTGGATGCTCTCGTTTAACTTTGGAACAGTCTAAAACCCACTCACTGCGCTCGCGGGTTTCAACAGTTCCAAAATTAAACTCGCCCATCCAATTCTCAACAATCCACTCTGTCCTGTGCATCATTTGTATACCATACGATCCCTTTGGTACTAGTACTCACATTGTCACCCTGGGACCTGAGTTTGTAGAAAGGCACAATATAGAGCCACGACCCCTCGTTGCCATTGGCATCCAGCGTCACCCTCATGGCATTCTTCTCCAGCAGGGCGGGCAGTCGCTTGTTGACCGTCAGGAACTTGTTACTCTTGAGGTGGAGCAGCTGGTTGGAGTGGACAAGAGAAAACGAGAGAGAGAGAGAGAGTGAATGAGTGTAGTGGTTTCAAGTTTGACACAACAGTTTGACCACTGGGTTTGAGGTTGGGCACATATCAGTTTTTAGGTTCAGTGCCACACTATGGAGGTACTATGCGAGCAGTACCTCCTTGGTCGAATACAAAGTGCTACACATGCACCTAATCTGCTGCTTTGCCTTTCCAAGTCCATCTAATGCCTGTGATTGAGTGTTCTCCCCATGTACAAGATACAATGTACTGCACTGACTAGCTTTGTTTCCCCTATTTCTCTGCGTCTTTGGTCTTTGCTCCACATCTGTAAAACTCCCTTCAAGTCTAAGTTTGAAACTACTAACAACCTTTTGACAACTTCTAATCTGAACCAAGGGCCTACAACTCTTGAATCTTTTCCAGCAACTCTGTAAATATCACACTGTTTGTGACATCTTGTGGGAGCCGAGCACCTTTGAATGTTCTTTTAATAGATATAATGCTGATGTAAATGCTGTTGGTCATCATCATCATCGTCGTCATCATCGTCATCATCATCATCATCATTGTCGTCATCGTCATCATCATCATCACCATCATCATCACCACCATCACCACCATCATCACCATCATCACCATCATCACCATTATCACCATCATCACCATCACTACCTTTACCACCATCACCATCATCATCACCATCATCACCATCATCACCATCACCATCATCACCATCATCACCATCATCATCACCACCATCAACACCACCATCATCATCAACATCATCCTACAAAGCCAATCCCTAAAACTAGACTTAGAACTCTCTCCCACATATATCACACTGAAAGTGAAAGAAGGACATGCTAAAACACAACAAAACAAACTCCAACCAAAAAGCATGTAGAGCACAAAACACGATAAGAAATTCCATGACCACAATTCATCACAACATCTCCACACGCATATTCTCATCAAGGGTCATGATTAACATGGTCTTCAGTTAGGTTTTGCCATAATTCTCTGCTGTAGTGGTCTTCATAATCTAGGATATAGAGGGGATGTGCACAATCCATCATTCAGACGCAAATATCGCCATTCTCACCATTGATTCATTTTTATATTCATATATTTTTGTCATTTTAAAGTGGCAATTTTATGGAAGCTCAGACGGGCATGAACCCATGTTAGATAGAGAAAGACCACAAAGTAATTTTCACTGCACTGACAGCAGATCTCTGTTTGTCATTAATTAACATTAATTGCTTAATATGTTACTAATTGCACACATTGTATGTGAGCCACTCCGTACTTTAATTAGAGGTGGGCGGACAATATTTCGATTGATGGCTGCTCTATCGATATATCTATTAAAGGCATCTCACAAAATAAGTAGCACGCCTCAGATTTCCAGTACACACTCACTTCTTGATTATCAAAATCACAGTCAACTGCTGAAGAACTGGCATTTTCGGCAATAAATGAATTTGAGAGTAGAGAAAGGCTCTATTGAATTAGACCTCTGATTTTTGCAAATCTTACTAATTTTCTGGTGTGTGGGGGGTTTTTTTCTTCATTCATTTTGTGAGGTACAAACATTGAAAAAATTCTGATAATTGATTATTCATTCAGATGACCAACAACACTTGGCAACTAAATATTTCTGGGATTTGATCCATGGAGTCCTGGGATATTTTGCTGCAGATATCATCTTGCTCCGTATTTAAAGGGTGTGTACAGTTCTGGCTGAGGTGAGGATTTAGCTTTCAACGTTTTGTGAAATATTCAGAAACCAGATGTCAAAGAGCATGCAATTCTAAGGGGTATCAAAAGTTTATTTGATGAAAATCTGTTTTGAAATGGCTGAGATATCCAAAAACAAGGTGAAACAAAGAGATTCTAATAAAAGGCGTGGCCTGTCGCCTTTTATTATCATCAATTTTTTTGAATATCTCAGCAATTTGAAAACCAATTTTCATCAAATAAACGTTGAATCCTTCTTAAAATTACATGCTCTTTCATATTTCATAAGAGGTTTCTCATTATCTCACTTAGGAATGTTATAAACCTGAATCCCCACCTAAACCAGTACTGTACAGTCCCTTTAAACTGGCAACTCTGAATTCACTGCATATTGGTCAATTATTTCAGGAAGAGCGGACTGGTTAAATGCATTAAAAGTTTGAATAAAACCAGAAACAGAAAAAAGAGGGAAAATAGGACACTGATCCTTAAGATGTGTTACCAATTCAAAACTCACTCATAACATTTAAAGAGGAGTTTGAGGCTTTTGAGAATTCTATTTATAAGCAAACAGAACAATTACTTAAACGTACAAGAGCTCAAATTAAAGAAAATGCTTCATGGTACCTTATGAAACAACAAAGAATAGTAATATTATACTATATACTTTGCCGAGTTTTTGGTTAAAACTGCAGGTAGAGGTGTCTAAAAATTGTATCATTCACTGAGGGCACAGCCAAGAAATGAATAGTACTTTTCTAGGCACCAAGGCCCATAGTTCTTATTAAACCAAAACCTTACCATCAAGTGTCAAAAAAGGCCAACACTATGACAAAGTTTAAAATACATTATATTTAAGTGAAGCTCTTTCAGTCAATCACTACAGTAAAGTTTTGTATTAAAAACATAATATAAAAAATGATAAGATACAGCATAGAAACATAGAAATGCTGTTTTCGGGACATGGCGGGTGAACTTGACGCGTAGCTATTTGAGATGGCAAACAATGGACAGTCTCAGTCTAGCAGAGTTGAAGGACATCTTCTCAACTTATGTTATTCATATGACAGCAGTATTACTTTCCCAGGAAGCAATGCGGATCTTAGTGTACCGAAGCGAACATGTTTTGCAAGTTGAACATTGTGTGCCAGCATATATACCGAAGGGTTTGCTACAACAGAAACGGAAGTAAACCCTGGCAAAATATTATCATTATCTGAAAATGCCCTGAACAAATGGTCTACAGTACCATGGCCGGCGGAACCGGGGGTGCCAGGGGGGCTGCCCCCCCCCCCCCCCACACACACTTTTTTGTGCACCATACAAAGGAATACATAAGGTGTCATCACTTTGGGCCCCCCCCCCCACACTTTTTTTAACCCGGAAGTACGGAAGGGGAGAGATGAGCCGAGGACCTTTTTTTTTTTCTTGCTTGTCAGCTGAAGAAACCCGGAAGTGAAAGGGGAGAGATGAGCTGACGACCTCTTTTTTTTTCTTTTTTTTTTTGCTTGTTAGCTCATGAAACCCAGAAGTGCCCCCCCCCCCCCCCCCCCCACACACACACACTTTTGAAAATGCTCCGCTGGCCCTGACTATGACTTTAAGATAACAGGCTGTCACAATGTCACAGAAACATCACAACGTTCCTAATGTGGTGGCCATGTTACCTTCATCTATAGGGAGTATCCCTTTCAAAACTTACATTGAAAATTTCCTCAGGTGTTTGAAGAAAAATGTGACATAATTCTGAGAACTCATTCATTCCACCAAGCTTTTTGTATTTTCAAGGGCAGCTTGAGGTAAAACAATGCTATAAGGAAATATTTAGAACAAAGAAACTGGAGAGACAGAAAATTTTCTTCACTACATTATTCATTTTGGTATATCATTACATACAAGCGATTAAAAAAAGAATTGAAAGAAATCTGTTTCTCTACAACCAGAGGACAGAGTAAGCTATGCCTCAGACCCCTTTAAACAAAGTTTCCGCTGCACCTAATGTCCTCTTCTCACAAATATTGGAGGAAATTGAGAAGGCCTGCCAAAGATCGCTGCTCGCTTTCAATGCGTGTCAAAGCCTGCGCTTACCACAACAAGCCTGAAAATGCAAATCCTCAATCCAGAGGCTCAAATGCACTCACCTGAATAACGCTGCCATATTGGATGACGCTACCCAGGAGCTTCTTGTTCTCGGACTCGTTCTGCTTCTTCTCCAACTCTGCTGCGTGCTGGAAGGCGTAAAAAGGGATTAAAAAAACAACCACCACAAGTGTTTTGTCAAAGAGGTTTCTTGAACTCCATACTGTCAAACAAGTTTCTTGAACTAATACATTACTTCATAAGGGCTTTTTACACTTGTAAATTTTTGCTTAGCCCCGGACCAACGGTGGGGCTAAGGGGGGGCCTTAGCCCCACCGTTGGTACGGGACTATCCTTAGCCCACTTTCTGTTTACACTCGTTTTTGCCAAAGTGGGCTAGCCCCACCGATAGTACGGTACTATCTGGCCCTGCAAAATAGCAGGGGTTAGCACCGCAATTGCGGTGCCAAGCAAGTGAGTGTAAACAGAACGAAAAA
Organism: Diadema antillarum; assembly: GCF_040938485.1. Taxonomy (NCBI): domain Eukaryota; kingdom Metazoa; phylum Echinodermata; class Echinoidea; order Diadematoida; family Diadematidae; genus Diadema; species Diadema antillarum. The sequence goes on along the minus strand of NW_027271870.1, from coordinate 1,426,480 downwards.
ATAATCCTGGGCTAAGCGACGGAGACGAAGTCCGACCCTCACTGACCAATCAGAAACGAGGTAATCAAGTGCTGCCGGTGCGTGCGTGTACGTGTACAGTACACATCGTAATTATGAATATTCATGTGGTTTGGAAAGTCCGGGGCTAAGAAATACGAGTGTAAAAAGGTCAGTTTTCTCCTTAGCCCCGGACAAGAGATAGTACGGGACTAATTGGCGAGTGTAAAAAGCTGAAAAAATTGGTACGGGACTAACGATAGTCCTGGGTCAGAGAAAGTCCGGGGTTAAGAAACACAAGTGTAAAAAGCCCTATAGATTTCACTTTAACTCTGAAAGATAGTATGACACTCTGCATCGCCACAGACAGGAAGAATAATACAGCAAAAAATAGTATAAATAAGCAATTAGTCATAATGGAAGTAATTACACTCCAGCCTCAGTGTTTTTCTTGGCAATTCTTAAATTAATGATGTACACATCCTCAATGCATGACAGAAAAGAAGATGAAGCACTGTCACAACTGCAGGGTGCTACATAACTTTATTTTAGCACTTCCCCGGTCAGGCAAGCAGATTTTCAACTTTACTGCAAAACACTTGCCCAGAAATTAATTTTACTTGCCCGAAAAGAAAGTCCAGAACAAAAGGAAATAATATAGAAAAGAAAATCAGGCGTTACTCAAGGGCTTTATAAATCACAATCATTTGAATAAACAGTACACACTGATTTGCATGCCTAAACAAGATGAAATTACAAACTTGATTCTATCAAGTGTAGCCATTGCATTGCAATGGGGCTTCTTCACGTAAATGTCGGAAAGTTGCTGAAATAGAAATAAAGCGCATTATCTTTGGGCTTTTGTATGGTTGACTTTGTAGGCTTGTTGGGAGAATAAGTGGAAAAGGTGGCCTCAAAACTTTTTGCTTGCCAAATTCCGTCAAGCATTTGTTCTCATTTTTCAAAAACACTTGCCTGAATATGATTTTCACTTGCCCCGGCCAATCGGGCAAGTGCTGATGTAGCACCTTGCACAGTTTGTCTTTGCTGTCAATCTACCATGACAGCAAATGTTCTTGATTCAAACAATAGTTTGATTCATGTACATACTATGTGTAGTAGCAGCCACTTGTTAATCAGTATGCTCTCTTGCATTACAAAATGGAAATGATTTGAAATTTGGGTTCATCTAATATTTATTATCTTATTGTTCGTGTATACTTCTGCAGATAGGTATATTGCATAAGGGGTCATATTCATTGACCAATTATTTGAAAATATGTTACCAATTATACTAATACCCCCAAAAAAAACAGTTGTTAATTTTGAATAAAACAGATCTACACACCCCCAACAAAATACCAAGAACAATTTTGTTATTAGAATTATCTACTGTATTCTGTGCATTTTTCAAACTCTGTACCTTTCCAAACCTTTTCAGTCATCAATACTAACTTCTCCTTCCTCATGCCTGCAGCCACGTGACTGATTATGAACATGTCAATCAGTGATATCCAATACTACCCTATAGATTACCAGAGCACACAACCAATGCTCAGTTGGTTAAACAAACTGCCATAACCCATCCACTTCAAGCAGAGCATGGGACGATCAACTCGCCTCGGCGTGACGAGGGGCCGTGCCGTATATTTTTGATTTGTTCAGTTGCAATATCTGACCTGTTGCCCCCTTAACACTACAACAATGATGAATGCGTGGGCACGGGCAATTATTTGCTCATTTTCGAGACCAATTCGGTAGCATATCAACCTGCGGATTACAAACAGAGAAGTATTGACACAAACAGTGTGGGGACATCGATTACAAAGCCTGGGATAAAAAGTGAATTAAAGTGGAATGAGCAGAGCAATCACATGACACTTTGTGCACAGTTAAAGGTCTCACACGTTCAAATGTGATGAAACCTTCCCAGCCCCGTCACTGTCACTTAGAACCGATGCGTACAACCACTGTTGTATATGGGTACCTTTATGCAAAAGAATCAAGCAGCAATCGATTACATCCACTGTCATTCACACATGGCCAAAACAACCCATTCCACTGCAAGTGATGAATTCTATAAATGTACATATCACTGTATATCTCTGAACTGCCCATGCTTTAATAATGATCAAAGCATGATCCCAGGAAACCTTACATGTACCACAAGCATAGTGCAGTGAAATGGATTTTGGGATTAAAATGTTTGCTATTTCATTCATTACACACAATAGGCAAGGCAATTATCCCCTGAGTTTACATACAAAACAAAAATGAAGATGGACTGACTTTTGCATACCGTAAAGTTCCGTGTATAAGACGCACCCGTGTATAAGACGCACCCCTACTTTCGGACCTAAAATTTAAAAAAAAAAAAAAAGAAAATTTCCACGCAAATATTGCGTGTGTCATACATATTTTTTCAGCACAAAATTTCCCTAGAAATGCAGCATGTATTTGCTCTATTTTTCGTTTCCTTTTATACTTTCTTTTAATGGTATTCATCGGACATCGGCAAAATATGGAAGACGCAAAATGCGAGACTTGTCTCGGTACTCACTTGCTATTGTTTCGCCTTTCAAACATGGTACATGTGTCATGCACATCGTACTCGTGAGTGTACAGTACGATCTTTGCTGTCATACATGGCAGAGGGCGTCTCGCGTATTGACGCATGTCAGACTGGAAGGTTCATTACGAAAAATAAGAAAAACATCAACAAGTGTAGCAGAGGGATCATACGGCGAGACGTACGGTGCGTACGGTAATTACACTCACTGTTGTTTTGCCCGGAGGGATTACCAGTAACATGTGTGTCTCTTGTACCATGCTTGTATGCACAGTGCTAGCCTTTTGCAAAAGGCAGCTCGCTATAATTTCAGCACACGCACACAGAGAGCAATGGACTTGCACACACAGCGCGCAACGGGCAAGCGCGTTACGATCCGATCGCTGTGTGCACGCGAGTCCTTTGCAAAAGCCTCTCAATAGCTCTGCAGCAGCTGCTGCCTTTGCCAAAGGCTTGCTAGCTAGCTAGCTAGCTACAGTGTAGCTATGCTATCCTAGCTGGCCTCGTGAAATGAAGAGCAAACGAACGACACGGATATAGGCATGCATGCTTCACACATCGTTCATATTTACGGTGACAGTGTCGATCCTACTCCGTATTTTACAGCTTTTGTCTATGGCCATATTGATACTAGTACATTGATAAGTTTACGGTATTGGTAATTTAGTAATGATACCTGTACATCGCGTATTCCAGCTACTAGGTTGGCTGTTGGTAGCTTGGTAGACTGACATCGGTAGCATACAGCAGTGCTGTTACAGCTGTTGTCTATGGCCAGATAGATACATCGTTACTGCACAAGGCCGATCGTAATTTTATCTCGTATTTGCAGCTTTTGTGTGTGTCCCGATTGAAAGATCGCTCATTTATCCGTAAGTTTTAGTGATTGCTTACCTTCCAAACGTCGATGGGCATACATGGCCCCAAGTTGGCCTTATAAAATTGGGTGTACATGACGGATTTTTTTCCGTGATTCGACTGTACCCGTGTATACGACGCACCCCCGATTTTCAATGTTTTCTGAGTAAAAAATAGTGCGTCTTATACACGGAACTTTACGGTAGTTATGCAGATCCCTCCAGTTGTTTTTTTTTTTTGTTTTTTTTTTGTTTTATGACACTCACAATATATAGATGATGACTGGTGGGGGAGGGAACATACCGAATGTTCCACCCGAAGGGTTTGAAATGCTATTGAGGGAGGTTATAATACTTATAACCTCCCTCAATAGCATTTCAAACCCTTCGGGTGGAACGTTTGGTACATGTTCCCGACAACAAAAGTCATCACCTGAATTATATAATATAGGTTAGTCAAATCTGCTTTTTCACATCGTATGGAATAGGCAAATTTATCCCATTGATTGCGTGAAAAATACGATTGCTCAATCGTTTGGTATCGTTTGTCATTTGTTACGATGGGAAAACATTACAAAAATGTTCTGCCCATGGGCGAACATAACCAATGTGCCTCCATCACGTGACTGTGTTTAGCCAATCACTAACCGGTATTTGACTAACCCATTTAATATTAATTATTGTTCTTTGCATTCCCTTCAAAAATCATTTCTGAAAACTGCTACTTCAGATGTGTTTGAAAGGGCCTCATGATATCGAATGGGGATAATATTCTTCAAAACATGGAATGCCAGCTTACAGGAACCAGTCAACTGTCTTTTATGAATACAAATTTGTTTTCAAATTCAACCACAAGGGGCCTGGGCATGCTTTTCTTTAATACTTACTTCAGGGACTACCATTTATTTTGGCATTTGTAAGATACTCTACACCTGTTATTTCTTCAGGACTAAAAAACATAATCAGCTTTTAAGAACATCTAAGCAGAGATTGAGCTAAAACCTAAAAATTTCAGGGGTGCCATACAACATGATGTTAATCTGTCTGCAACGTATGAAACACATTAAATCTGTGTACCGTCAGCTTTGCAAACAAAAACAAACTTATAAAACACACATGCCTACCAGAAAATCACTTACAGATGTGAAACCTTAAAGGGTGGGATCATCACCTTGGGTTACAGTTACAGCTGTATTTCTTTTCATTTTATATAGGCCTTGCAGGCAAGACTGACATGGGTTTAGTATTGGTAGGTAAATATTTGTCATACATCAATCTCACCCAGCTCTCTGTGGTATAAATATATGATGGGTTTTTTTTTACATTGAATAAAGATCATCTAGAAACTCCTTAGACACAGATAATGTTACGCATAATGCACTTTTCTTGACGACATATGATCCCATGGCAAATCTTGCAGCTTTAAGCCGGTGTGTCCAGTTTTTTTTTTTTGATATGCCAGGATTTTACCATTAGAAACATAAAATGTTACAGAATATTTGGAACAAATATAATTATGTGTGAAAATGTGACTTTCATTCTCATATGTAGTAAGAATTGGACATAGAAAAAAAAAATATTTCCCTAACAACCCCTCCCTCGTCCCAATTAAGAAGTTAATGTATCAGCCTTTACCTCAACTTGTAATTACACTGTACAATGTATTTCTGTATCACCATCTGCACATATTTTATACAAAATTTGGCTTCAATCTGCTAGTCCATACAATCCACTGACAGAGAACAGGCATTTGCTTGAGCATACCACTCAGCTTTACAAACGACACAAAATAAGAAATACACTGTTGCCATAAAATGGCATTTCATTCTGTCAAATGCTTGCAGTACTCCACAACATCTCATTCATCCTTTTTCCCCAGTATAGGTCCTATATCATTCATGCCCCTTTTCATTCTCTCTCTCTCTCTCTCCTCAGCAAGCCTAAGAGCCAAGAGAGACTCCAGTTTACTATCTTGTTTACACCCCAACCATGGAATTTCAGGCAGTTAACTTTCAATCATTTCGATGCTTTTTACTTTCTTCTCTGTTTTCTTGGACTTTCTTCATCCCCCCCCCCCCCCCCCACATGGAATTGAAAGCACAGTAGACATCGTCATCCTTACACATAATATGTTGGTGTGTTCCTTCCCCCTCCCCCCTTCTTACCTGCCTAACTCTTTGAGGCTAAAAGGGATATTTATGAGGAGAGAGAAAAAATGACAATAACCAATCTGACTTTTTATTGCCTACCAATTCAAGGATGATACCAATTTCACTGATTGTTATAGTATGGCTCACAGAAGCTGGACATTCAGGGAAATAGAATCAATGGGAGGAGATGGAAGTATATTCTGGACTATGAAAAGACAGAATTTAATATCCTCTAGTTGGCTGGTACCTATTCAGAGGGTCCACACTTCTTTCCATTGATTCTCCAGCTTCCAGATAGCGTCTTTCAGAAATGACATATATATAAGTTCTTCAATTACATATATATAAGTTCTTCAATTACATACTGAGACTTATACAGATAAGATAGAGAGTGTGTGTTTGTGTGTGTACATGTACAGTATGTGTGTGGCAGCAATAAAGAAAGCGAGAAAGATAACCATCAATCCAGGCATGGGGGAGGGGGGGAGACAGAAATACTATTACTGTAAAAGTGGATATTTTCGCGCGACTAATTTTTCGCGCTTGGCCGTGTCAGAAGACTTTTGCGTGTTTTTAATTCCGCGGAATCAAGACATCAAGTACTGGAACATACGGCATGCAAAAATATTCGCGTGCTTTTATTTTCGCGCTAGCTTCTCGTTGCGCGAAATGCGCGAAAATTTCTACTTTTACAGTAAAATGCAGTCAGAAATCTATGCAAAGGGGATTGAGGCTGAACTGTTTGAGGATGAGCTCTTAAGTACAATTGCTGCTTCAGTCAATTTTAGTGCCACTGCATCAAAAGTATGGCTGTCTTTGAATGGCAATGCATTAATGACTATTTGAGGTGACAGGGAAATGTAGTTACTGAATTACTGAAAAAATACCCAATTTCTACATGCTGTGCATTTGCCAAGAGTTTTGATGTCATGCCATCATTCACTCATTGAATTCCATGTGATTGCACCAAATATTAATGCTTGGACGGAAAAGCAAGTGAAATTCAAGGCCCAAAGTCATAAAGGTAGCTTAAATTTAGCCCATGAATTGTGCAATTTTTTTTTTTTCTGCATAAACGTGCATGAGAGAGATTGCATGTGCCAACAGACATCCAATACTGTGAATCGAGAAATGTTCGCATACGACATTTTAATTTCGCTAATTTCGCGAGAGCCAAGATTCACAAAATTAAAACGCACAGGAAAGTTCTTGTCTACACCATATGCATTGAATGCCAGTGGCAATTCGTGAAAATTTCATGCCGCGAAAAGGCCTTCGGATCCAATTCACGAAAATTTCATGACTCGAATATATCATGTTTTACAGTATTAGCCACAGGTTGATATATGTGCAGTGAAAGGTACACCTATTCTGTGCTTGCTTTAGTCAATGGACTAAACCTGAACAATGGATGTGACTGAAAGTATGTTTGAGATTTCGGTCCCATCAGTCCAGAATTCTCTCAAGTTAGTTCAAGCTTATAATATGAACAACTATCATTCCGTTTCTTTGAGTTCAATACAGGTAACTCCTGTTATAACAAGGTTCTGGGGATCATGTTCGATATGACGAAAGTGCACTGTATATCTTTACAGTCAACTTGAATATGGAAAAGATTTCAGTTCAAGAACAAATGGATGTCATCTTTCCCCTCCCAAGTTTCTTGAGGTTGCGTACCTGTAATTTCTTGAGCAAGAAGGCATCCGTGGCACTCGAGATGTTTGGCTTGGCGGACTTCCAGAACTGCTTTTGCGCCGTGTACCGGTTCATAGGACAGATCTTGAAGAGGCAGTCTGTTTACCAAATACCATAAATTAGACAGAATGAAAAACAAACACCAATGAATACTTCATAGACAGTTTTCTCTTTTTTTAAACCCCTTGAGGACAGACTAATTTTGCTACAACACGCATTTCCAATAGACACTTGCCCGAGTATGCTTGGGACTCGTCCTCAATGGGTTAAAGGGAATATTTCCCAAAACATGTTAGAAGTGAATCAAATAAGTGCAGAAAGCATACTAAATCACACAGTAGGAGCTATGAAGAAAATGGGACAGCTCATTCATATGATATGAATTTTGAGAGTTTTTTATTCCATGTGTTGCCCTGTCTAAATAGGTATTGCTGTCTATTTGACAGCAATCCCATCTACGGGAGGACTTGACCAAGCTCTTTCTGAGAGCATGGTAAACGATACTTGTCTGTACATGTCTTGGTAAGAAGTGCAGGCAATGTGTACTTCCATAACAAAAGAAAAGTTCTACAAATTCCTTTTAAACCTCCTTAACCCATTCCATACTAAATTTTGAAACCCCCACTGATTTACTACAGATGCCACCATGTTCCCACATGGAACGGGTTAATATTGTAGTACTATTCTGACACAATAGCTTGCTGCAGAGTTCAAATCTACAGGGGATGGCACATGGAAAATTTACAAATCGCATCTTTCAAAATTTGTAGATTTTGAATGGATTGTCCCAACATTCCATGCATTTCTGTGATGTGTTTTTCTAACATTCTACATTTCATAAATCAACATCATGTATGAGAAAACCTTCCCTTCTTAACTGTCCAAATTAGCATGCCTCTGCCAGAATGTTCACAATACTACCCATGCCTCTAGCCTATGTCTTTGCACCATCTCCTCTTTCGCTATTGAAGATCAACACACAATCTTTGAAATCAAGAGAAGATTTAGCATTTTCTTTCACCAAACTTTAACTGACACCGATGAATCTCTTGATCTTTTCAATTATGTACAGCATCACATTATTGTACTAATGGCAGAAGAAAAATACAAAGGACTTTATAGAGAGAAGCTTTCAAAAACTTGATCTTCAACAGTAAGTAGGTTTCCCCTATTGTATGTGTAATTTGGGAAACTGGACAAATGAGACCCAAACTGCTAACTACAACTCATCCGCTACCATGTTGCAGCATCTATTGCCTGAGAATTTAACATATTCAAACATTGTCATGATGCTGGCCTATACAAATATCATCAATGTGCGACACATTAAGCAATCATCAATGGTCCATGTAAAATGAGTGTGTGTGCACAGCTGGTGTTTACTCAGGAACTCACGAGATCCGCTGTCGCATCCAACACTTGCCTGCCCACAAACTTCCCATCTGTGATATATACCCTCAACATTACACTACAAAGTTTACTCTCAGCAAAGTGAGCTATCCATCCATTTGTCTTCTTTTAACACACCGATACCAAGATACACTGCCCCCCCTCCCCCCCCCCCCCCCCCCCCCCCCCCCCCGTAAACTGTAGAGTTAATTACATAATGATTCCAGTTCGTAAGGCTGAGTTGATTTTTGTAGTTTTTCTTTTCACGAATGTGCCGACACCTCGTACTATGAGGAGCAAAGTTTGGCGGTATACATCCTCAGCTCATTTAGATACAACAGTGTAGATATAGATAGAGGTAAATGGACAAACGGACAGGCAAAAAAATAGATAAATAAATACACAATAAAAAGACAGGCAAGTAGGTAGATACACTTTGAACATGTAAACTGTACATTGCATTTACCTTGTAGATATACAAAAATACAGTTAGATAGCAGGTAGATAGAAAGATAAACATACATATAGATAGATAGATAGATAGATAGATAGATAGATGGAGAGGTAGGTGGATTGATAGATAGAAAGATAGACAGATGGATGGATAGATGGAGAGATAAATAGACAGATAGACAGATATATAAATAGATGGATAAACAGATATATTATAGATAGATAGACAGATAGGTAAACAGATAGTTGAGATAGACAGATAGATAGATAGACAGATAGATAGAAAGATAGACAGACAGATAAATACATAGATAGATAGATAGATAGATAGATAGACAGATAAAAAGATAGATAGATAGATAGATGGATAGATAGATAGACAGACAGACAGATAGATAGATAGACAGACAGATAGATAGATGGATAGATAGATAAATGGAAAGATAGACAGATAGATAGATAGACAGGCAGATATAGATAGACAGTAGATATCTAATAGATAGATGGATGGAAAGATGGAGAGAAGATGACCATAATCAAGTTTAACAACCAGTTTATGATGTTAACAGCTTACCTCGGAATTTTTTAGGAGGGTTTGACAAGTCCCCTGCTTCTGGCTGCACCACGCACCGGTCATCAACCAAGCTGGAATGTGAAAAGGAAAAGACGCAGTTCATTAGAACCTTAAGTTCATAATGTGTACGTAAATTTTAAATTTTTGAAATCATTCTACTTGTGTGTACTTGTATGTGGTGGGGAGAAACCACACACAATGCAAACACTCTTACGTCTTATCACATTATCAAAATATTACTCAAATAAATAAGTATCTATCAATATAGCAAGATAACATTGTGCTCACATGGATGTATGGGCTCAATGTACGCAAGTCATTGTGCTGTATACAAGAAGGAATTGAACTATCAACATCTACAGTATTGAACATTGCCCTAAATTGATACAATCCATTTTAATTAGCACATGAATAGACCAAGCTCATTTTCTACAGTCATTTCACAGCAGAACTGTATGTATATCATTTCCCCTCAGCTATTTCAGTTGTCATGACAATTGTCATGACAAACATCTGAAACAAATAAAAGTCCAATATGCATTCTCATGTAAGCAATGAAGAACGAAAGTGTCAATTTTACAGACACAGAATCAAGATTACTTGGAGAAATCAATAGCCAATGTGTTATCTCCAACTACTCCATAACAGAAAAAAAAAGGAAACATTTATTTCGGAATATCTGCAGGAGTTCAATCAAAGTTTGTCACCTGCAATTCCTTGATTTCACAAGTTTAATTCAATACCACTTTCTCAGTAAACTCTCTTCAGGTACTAACAGCTGATCAAAGCTGATCTGACAAGTCACCTTAGAGCAGCTGTCATACGTGCACTTTGAGAAATGATCAATATTAACAGGTATTGGGAGCATCAAATTCGTAATCATGATCGCTTTCAAATGGAAAATATTTGTAAAACTAATTGCTGTAATTCTGTTCCAACCTGGATACAATATACTGTTTACAATTTACATATGTAGGCAAGACATGATGGCTACCATATTCCTGAACAGATATCGCTAGCTATCAGCAAGATTCACGCTGAAGCAAATTGGCAGGATACAAATCTCCAAATTAGCATGGCAATCTAAATCTTGAGATATTTACCTTGTGGGCATACAGTAAGAATCCCACTGAACAGCGCAATCAGCATGGGAATCCAAATCCCAAGAAATCTTGCATTTTTTTTCAGTATTATCGCTATTATTTGAAGAATTGTGCAATGCAATGTAGTTTGCACCATGGTGAGTACACTGTACATGCATGTGCATACTCAAGGCAAAAAATCTCAAGATTTTTTATCTAAATTTGTGTTTGGAAGAAAAATAACAGACAAACATGTCAAAACAAATGCTTCATTTATATTCTACACACAACAGTTATCACTTAATTTAGAACCATGATTTTATCAGTTTGGTCTCCGATTAAACAAAACTTTTAATTTCTTGGTTCATCAACGAATATAATTAAGGGTTAAGATGTCAATTGGTGTCATTAATAAGGTTTATGTTCCCTTCAATAGAACCATTTACTATAATTCTGAAATTGACTTGAAGAATTAAAGCCATGGATTAAACATATACTATAATGATATCCATTAAACACTACTGTAAGAATTACAAAGGCATAATATGCTACAATATGTATACATTCCACACAGTTACAGGAGCTTAAATCCCCAAGCAGTACTTTGGGTTTACAGACTTGGGTTTCAGTTGATAATAAGCAGGTTTTAATATACAGGTGCCACAATTTATCCTGTTACACTGTATGTTGTAGGCTATAAAGTTACTACAGGTCAAGAGCTCACATGGGTACAGTTGGGGGGGGGTGTATGCCTGCAATAAACAGAAAACAAAAAATATTGCCAAAAGCAAGTAATGATAGTGAATAGCTATAGTACAGGGCACAAATCAACTGCATTTTTGTTTCTCCCAATCATACTCAGTATATCTAATTTAATGCAAATTGCCAGTGATTTTGTATACTGAATACTGAAAGAGACTGAAACATGTACATGTATGTGGATTGAGTGAAAGCAGAAATCTTATTAGAATACATATCAGCGAAGTTAGATGAAAATCACACAATCCATTCAAAAGTAATGGAAGTTTAAGAGTTTCAGTAGCACCATTAATGGATAAGAAGACTAATGGCAATTTGTGATGTCATACTTGGGCATAAAGAACGTCTGAAAATTTTGAGTAGTTACTAAAAATGTGGAGGGTCAAACAAAGTGGTTGCGTTGCCATGGTGACGGTGACGACTTTTCCCCGCAACTTCTAATTTCATAATGACATAACACCCCTGGGGGAGGGGTGTACTAATTACAGTTTTTAAATATGATATGCATCATAGTCCCATACAGTGGTCTAAAAAGAGTGGCTGATATTTACTCATGATGCTATATAAAGAGATTCATTGGTATTCATCAGAGCAGATTTAACAGTTGACGTAAACCAGACAAATCACGGTTTCTACACCGAACTCATCCATGCCTTGCTGGTCATGGCAAGATTATGCATCCTAAGTATTGGAAGTATGAGAACTTCTTGCAAATTTGCTTGACAAATTTGCAAGAAGGCATACTTTCTTCTTTTGTTTTTTGGGGTTTTTTTTTCATGCTACCATCAAAACAAAAATGAAAAGAGGAAATAAACGAGGGGAAATACAGTATAATGTGCTTCCCCTACAAAGTGTGCATTAAGAATTGTATTTTCCTTTCTTCTATTTTATAGCAAATGGCAATTACCTTCCTTTCTCTTTACTCTACTTTTCACCTGACTGGCTTTGTCTTTGTACAAAAAAGGTTCACTATAATGGTTTTGCATCATGCTCTAGTTCATTTTCTGTGTATCATAATATATGTATCTGCAGAATAAAGGAATATAATATACACAGCATAGCTAGAATGTTTGGCTGTACACTTGTACATGCTACTAGTATGTGCTACCAATAGTAAGTTTCTATTTGGTCACATAATGTGATTTCATTGATAAGCTACTAATCAAGAACATTTATCAATATACATGTCCTGTATCTGTATCGCCATTATACACATTGTACACATTCATTTCCTGTTGATAAGTGTCATTCATTCTCATCATGTGTCAGTGCTGGCTTCTGCGTGAGAAAAATGAAGCATAGGTCTACATGGTTGTATCAATTTACAACAATAGTCAGCACAGGGGCATGAAACGTGATATACAGGCTGTATAATGTACATCCCTGACAAAGGAAAAGGCTACATGTGACCCGTTTGACTGTTGACTACAACTGTAGCGCTAACAGCCCCAGAGGTTTTTGATTTCACACACACACTCTTTCCATAAGTTCAGCTTAAAGATAACATAAAGTTTTGGTACCTCAAAAGTTTCCCTGAATTTCCTTGTCTTAGTTTGTGTTACAGGTTAAAGTACCTTTCATATAACTATTAACAATGTGAGACTTACTCGCCCCAAAGTGCTCTCATGTCCTGGTAATCATGCTCTGCTCTGGTACGAAACCATTATTGGATGATTACTAAGACATGAGAGCACTTTGGGGCGAGTAAGTCTCACAGTGTTAGTTATATGAAAGGTACTTTAACCTGAAACACAAACTAAGACGAGGAAACTCAGGAAAACTTTTGAGGTACCAAAACTTTATATCATTTTTAATTTCATTTGCTTGGCATTCTTCTACAAAACCTGTAGGGTACACCAAACAACAAGACTGTGTGTGTTGATTTTGAGGCTACAGATACAGTTAACTGTATGAAATTTGGAGCCTTTCCAAATGATCCGACCCCCCAAAACACACACACACACACATACAAACAAAACAAAACAAAACAAAACACCAAAACAAGAACATATCATGTGTGAGATAAAACAAGGAAATGAGTGCAATGATCCTTATGAAGGTAGACTTTGCATCTGAAGGCAAAGGAGTTTCCATAACCGCTTTTTTCGCATCATCAGAACTGTCTCTACAAAGAGTTTTGCTAAATTTTTGGTACATGTGTGAAGTAAATGGTGGTACTCCGGATAGCTCGACTTTGGAACTGGTTTGCTGATGACACAGAACCCAGTTTTGCTCTGCTGATATGTAAAATTGCATTAAAGGAAAAGTTCACCTTCCTACAAATGTGGATTGAAGAAATGCAACAATATTAGTTGAAGGCATCAGTGAAAGTTTGGGGAAAATCTGACAATCCGTTCAAAGGTTGTGAATTTTTAAAGTACCTGCGTAATCACTGCTGGATGAGGAGACTACTACAGTGTATGATGTCACATGCGTACAACGATATCAGGAAAACTAGAGATTGTAATTTGTCATCACTGACAAATTAAGGTGATCCGATTTTTTTTTTAATCAATGATTCGAGTCCTGATCGTAATAGGCATGACAATACAAGTTTCATCTGTGTTTAGAGACATTGTCCGTGTGAGGTTTGGATTCTCATTTAGAAAAGGGAGTCATATCTGCCATCTTTGGTACCAATTCTGTATACACTGAATAACGAAGATACAGCAACGAATACATATGACCTTTGACCCACCTTTACACTCCCAAGATGGCATCTGAGGAAAAAGTGGTTATTTTGTGAAATGATTCTTGCGACATCGTCTATATTCGTGTGCAAAATATGGCAAAGATAGGACAGGTATTCACCAAGATGCAAAATGCAAAGTCTTAGGTACAACATAAAATCTGGGAGAAATTCACCGAAGGGTAAGTGAGAGCTAGTGCTCGATAAAGAAAAGCATGTCGATTTTCACATTAAAAAAAAATCCCTCCCATAGAGATAACACGTCATAACGAAAATACAGAAAGAAGTACATATGACCTTTGACCTCACTTTGCACACCCAAGATGGCGTCTGAGCAAAAAGTGGTTATTTTGTGAAATGATCCTTGTTACATGGTCTTTGTGTGTGCAAAATATGGGAAAGATAGGACATGTATTCACCAAGATACAGGATGAAACATTTATGACCTTTGACCCTAATTTACATACCCAAGATGGTGTCTGATCAAGTAGTTGTTATTTTATGAAATAATGTACGTGACATGAACTAAACATGTGCAAAATATGGGATTGATAGCCATTGTTGTTGTTCATCTATTGCACAGAAAGTAGTAGAAAGAAAGAAAAATAAAGAAAAAAATATGTTATTTTATAGAAATTTGAAGGAGAAGCATAAAAAAATCAGAAAAAGATAGGAAAGTTAGGAAGGGAGATTAAGACTAACTAAAGAAAAAGAAGAAAAAAAGTGTTTAAAAAAATGAAAAAAAAATATTGGCAGGGGTGAGCCTCGAACCAGGGACCTTAGGATTACGAGTCGGATGCGCTATGCAATGACCTATTTCATGCTCCATAGGCCCTGTGTATTAAGCAAAATGACGCTGCATCGAAGCCACGTGCCATTTTCAACCAAGTTTTTCGACGTGATGCCGACGTCGTATGAAAAAATGAAGGGCACACTTACGATAGCCCAAAGTCTCAGCTACAACATACTAAAATCTGGGAAAAATTCACCGAAGCAAAAGTGAGCTACTGCTCGAAAAAGAGAGTCATGTCAATTTTCACTGCCAGAAAAACTGCTCTCCCATAGAGATAACACGTAAACTGGTCAAATTCTACAAGGATATATTCAATCCATTTTTACGAGGCGATGACGTCATCTAATCAAAATGTTGTTTTTACATTAATGAAAGAACATTTCATAAGCTACAACATACTGAAATATGGGAGAAAATTGGCAAAGGATAAGTGAGATACGCTCGAGTAAACTTGTAATTTGATGACGTCATTTTGAAAATTTACTTTTTTTACTTTATTAAGAAATTTGATATCTTTTAATCATTTTGTCAGCATTGCCTACCCATGAAATAACATGTACAACTCATCAGCTTTCAATATATGTAAAGAAAATGGGGGGTCACCGTCCATCCTGACGAGTAAAATCGGATTTAAAATTGGCAGTTTTTTGGCATAGTTGCACTGTATATCGCCATTGACGCGCGCGCGGAATTTCAACTTTGACGGCCCCGTATGACGTCATATTGAGTCGGATTGACTTGAAACGTGGTATAAATATTCCTTGACATTTCAGACATGCGATCAAAGTGAAAAAACTGGAAATTTCAATTGCATATGAGCTGTGCGTGCGTATATGCGCGCGCGCGTACGCGTCCGTCCGATTTTTTCAATTTTTCAAAAAATGCTCCAAATGGTCTGAAACGTGTGCAAAAAAATTTTGAGCTCGATTGGAGCATACAAATATTTCAACGCGCGCGTACGCGCACGTTTTAAGAGAAAATATGAATTTTGAGAACATGAGTAGAATGCGCATAACTTTAAATATATGTGACGTAAATTTCATTGAAAAATTCTATTTCATTAATGAGATATGATTGAGAATGTGTTTTCATATAATGACGTCATAGTGACGTCACGGTCGACTGATCACAATGATACATTAGATTTGCCGTCTTTGGGACATGATGCATACATGATATAATTTTGAAATTGACAGGCAGCGGACTTTCTGAGCTAACCTCTGCACAACTTTTGAGGAGAAATAAAGAAGAAGAAGAAGAAAAACAAAGAATCCGTACAGATACAGAAGGTGATCCGAGAGGATACTCGGATCACCTAATAACAAGAGAATTTCACAAAACTTGACTTTTTGGATAAAGTGCATATTTCTTCGACTTGTTACTGACATATGTTAGGGGTAATATTATTCCCCCTGACTTCTGAAAGAGAGAAGTCGAGTGTTCTTTTGTTATGTGAGAAAAGTAAGAATATCTTGAATTTTCTTTATACTTTCTTTATATTGTTGTACACATATGACATCACAGGCTATAGTAGTCTTCTTATCCAGCCGTGACTGAGCAGAAACTTCAAAAATTCATAACTTAAATACAAGAAGTACGCTTTAACATGCAGGCGTACATCATCCATTGTGTCTGTATTGCATATTATGGATGTACAAGCATATTTTGTGCATGAACGCATGTTGAGAAGTGCTGGATTGATGGACAGTTCACGGAGTTCGTGGCACGCTGTTACTAGGCAACGTCATTTGCAGTTTTTGCACTCTGCATGGGGAGTCTTTCCTTTGTCAATACAACTCCTTGCAGCAAATGTGACTTTGGAACGTGTTTCGCAAACGAGATTATAATCGAGATGTTTTTCACATCCAGCAGACTTAAGGGATGATGGGATTTGTGAGGGGAATTGCATCGTTGTATTTACTTTCTTTCTTTTTTTCTATAAATACCAAATCAAGCTGTTCAGAAAAAGTGGAGTCAGTCACAGAAATGGTTCGTTTCAAGATATCTTACAGCCCCAAATATGTTATGTGGCATGAGAAATATTAGTAAAACACATGAGTAAAGTTAACTGAAAAGTAAACAATCAGTTCAAAAGTTATGAATTTTTGAAGATATTAAAAGATGGCATATCAACTATCAGCACAATTTCTTATCCTACAACCATTGTTATCATCATGGTATAATCACACTTGTGCGTACATCATTACATCTTTTCTGAAACATTCATATTGCATCACATTTTTACCATCATTAGCATATAGTCTACATCATTGATAAGATATAATTTCAAGTACAATATCTCTATGTGAATGTTACCATTAACCACTATAATCATCACTATCAAAATCATCAACATCATAAATACCTTAGTCATCATCATCTTCACTCTGACTGTTGTTTAAATCAAGATCACTTCTTTAGAGCTCAAATACCTCACTCTTACTTTTCATTAAATGCTTGTCCCTGATTTCCCCTCCCATTCCCCCCCCCCCAAAAAAAAAAACTTCTCTTCTCCCCTTTTCCCCATTCTCTGGCAATATGAAGTGCACCATTACAACACCGCACCGACGAGATTTTGGCGCGTTTATCTAACAATTTTCTGAGGCAGAATCACGATCCTAAACGTGTTTGAGGCATTTTCAGTGGTTAGATAAAATTAATACAACCGTGTTTTCAAATGCGGTTAGAAACACTAATTTGAAACGTCTTTGAAATGCGATTGAGACCACAATCACCTTTCAATGCCGTTTTGAACAGCGTTTATCTCAAGGTGAAATCCCAGCTGTTTCCGGGTGTGTTCTCTACCCTTTACTTGTGCGTGACTGATGAGGCATGTTTGCTGGTACGCAGCTGACCTTTACTTCCCAGGTCGAATGGCGCAAAGCAGCTGCGCAGCGACAACACTCAAATCGTGATTGTATGATGGTTAGATAAATGCTGCACCCCGAGAATTATGTTTCAAACCACGTTTGCAAACACGATTCAAACATGTTTTGAAACGCAATTCCCTCTCTCAAGTTAGATACTGTACAACAATATTTTTGCAGCATGAAATTTTCGCGTATTGGAGCCGACGGCCTTTTTCGCAGCATGAAATTTTCGCGAGTTGTCTTTAACATTCAATGCATATATAGACAAGAACTTTCACGTGCCTTTCAATTTCACGAATCTTGGCTCTCGTGAAATTCACAAAATTAAAATGCACGCGAACATTCCTCCTTTTACAGTAAACGCAGCTACAGACACCATGGCGATGAGATTTAATAGCAAAGGCAGGGAGAAGGGTGCCTGTCACATCACGGGAGCAGAGTACTGTAACTCTCTCAAGAGGAGTCCTCGGAGGACACCCGCACTCTCACAGGTACAGCACAGATTTCCTGCAAGGTAAATCTCTGTGTGTCATCAGTCATGATTGCCTTCGACTGATATTGTCACCCTGCCATGCCATGACAACATGCCACTTATACTACTGCCACAGTCATAAAAGGATAGGAGGTGGGGGGGGGGGGGGAGCAATCTATATGACTTATTGGGACTGTAGCCTCTTTAGAACAAGAAGGGCACAAGTGCAAGGCACAATTTTATGACTCAGACTGCACCAGACATTGATGACTTTTGTTCACACATGCAATCCATTGGCATCCATCTCACCCTACACAGCTGTTTTGGTAAATTAAACTTTGCTGAACTCATGACAACAAGAAGAAAGAAAACCTCTTGAGACGATCCTTGGCTTTTATGTCACTACTTCAAAGTACTGACAACCTCTCCCAACAGTCCATGAACCTTGCCCTGGATCACCTGTCAATAACTATTGACCTTTAACCCTTTACCTTGCTTTTCTCCTTTTCTTTTCTTTTTTTTTTGACCTGGCTCAAATCATTTTCACACTGATAGAGAAATGTAATTATAATGCTAAATTACAAATATGACTGCAATTAGGATTCAAATAATCGTCTGTTCACATGGGTGAGGAAGGCTTAACAGACTCTGGTGTTTTGAATTTCAGAGCATGGAGGAAAGGTGTGACTTCTCTCTGAGTTTCCATCAATCATTCTAGAGCAGTATTAGTAGCGTACACTTTGACTGCTTTGCTGTTCGACCAATCATCAAATTCGCTTGACTCTCCTGTAGTGTACTTCAGTGGGACATGTGATCACACAGGTATTTTTAGTAGCTTAGTGAGCATTTGAGCAGCACAGTTTTTCTGCAGAAGTGGTTAAAAGTTCACTGTATAAGCTCAGCCCCTAAAAACATGACTGGAGGTTGATCCATACACACAATCAGTTTGTTTCGTAATTCTGGCGAATCGTGATTTGAAAACACAATCAGACCGTCACTGAAACACAACTGGAATTACAATGCAAATCGTCCTCCACGATTCCAGTTTGCATTCGCACGGCAAAAAATGCGTAATTTGAATCATGACTGTAAGTGATGCGTCATTATAATCGTATTTCAACGTGCTGTACGTACTCTCAATGCATGCGAATGCAGTCTCAGATGTCTAGAAACGAACTGGTCAAAGAATAGGGATTACCTACATGTACATGTACATGTACATGACAAAGTAATCTTCTAATAACTATTGAGTCACTGTGACCTTCCTGTTGGACTTAAGGCACATTACTACAGTACCTCTTAGTGGGCTAATCTCCAACTTGTAGGTCAAGAAGGTATTATAGATCAGTTGCTGGATGCTGATGAGTAAGTTTGGCAAGTAGAAAAGCTAAGGGCCAGGCAGATAATGGGTTTATAAATTGGGATGATACCCTTTTATTCACATATGAAGCTCTATCACTGAAACTCTACCACATATTTGTTTCATGTGCACTCATCAATCATAGAGAAAATGCTCTGTTATAACCTTCAGGGCGAAATGATGGCAATGAATTCAGTGCCTGGTTTTTGCTGAAACAAGCAACAGCTGGAGCTGTAAAATATGCATTTCTACTGGTATGAATTTATGCACAATACCACGGATGGCACTGGGAACTACAAATTGTGAAATGAGAACTACAAGCACCATTTAAACACATGAAGTGAAGATGTATTTTCTAGCTTTAGTGAGCACTTTGTTCTTCCATCTTTGACAATGAGGCATATGTCAATAGTACTCATGATTATGCATCCCATAAACCAATCTATTACCCCTTTCATAAACTCAATAATGCGGATAATATCCGCATCATTTGGTCGTAAAATCGGAGCAGGGGGGGGGGAGAATAATCCGCTTTTTTTCGACCCTTCTATTATCCACATACATGTAATAGCAGCATCGGTACCAGATTTGGAGTTTATGAACGCAAACCCAAATAACGCGGATAATTGCTGGGGTGCGGTCAAACATCACCTGTCTTTCCCGCAGGAGGGACGTGTGCAGTCACCATGACGATTATCCGCCTTTTTCAGGACGGGCGCTCGCAAAAATAATGCGGATAATTTTCAGAGTTTGTGAACGCATTTTTTATTGAAATGTCCGCATTATTCTTAGGCGGATAATTGGAGGGTGAGTTTACGAAAGGGGTATATGATATGAATAGACTAATTAAAATCTCTGCACACATCAAGATGGGGAGTATACACTACACGTACTGTACATCTACAATGAATTATCTCTTAATCCTACTAAGAGATGGTAGCCTATGTTTGTTCGTTTTTTTACATGATCCTTATTAATTCTTAAAAACTGATTAGTTTCTCCAGCTACATGAATAACTGCAAAATACTCTATTTCTCAATCCTTCTGAACTATTTTCTACAAATGTAGTTCCACTGTACACAAATGTCCAGAATCAAGCTATAAAAGTTATGCCCTTGGCGTATATTGGTGCATTGTAGTATACTACTTGCTGTCAGTATTAGCAATTCATCAAAGGTATTAATCAACCAATACAATTGCATTAACAACTAGGGAAAGTATTGGCAGCCATACAGCATAACTACATAATCATGCAATTCATATTATCATAATGGTACATTGTACCTTAGACATTGTGTTATGATATTCAATCGGAAAACTGTTTATATTTCTCTTTAAAAGAGATGATACATGTAACTTCTTTCTCATTCCATCAATATGGTTCTAGATCACAAATTCAAGCACTCTTGTTAAAGATTACAGTTGGTAGTGCAAGTTCAAATTTGTATAATCTGAAATGCCAGAATACAGTCAAACCCGTCTATAGCAGCCTACCAAGGGAGGCAAAAAAAGGGGTCATTACAGACAGGTGTCCGCTATAGACAGGTTCTTTACCCATTGAGGATGGACTAATTTTGCTATCATACGCATTTTGCATAGACACCTGCCCAAGTATTCTCGGGATTTGTCTTCAACGGCTTAACATACTTTTTCTCTCAGAGGGAATTGTTTCTAGTGTCCATATACAGCAGGTGGCCACTATAGACAGGTGGTCGCTAAGACAGGTTAGATTGTGACAATTTGTTTGCACTTGGACAAAATAGATAAAACAGAAGGTAATCAGTCAATGTTTTATGTGGAGGCACTTGTTTCTTTCAACTTGTACATTTTATCAGTATCACAGAGATTGAAGAACAGAGAAATTATCAAAATCACATACATGTACAGTACAATGTAGATCAAAGAACAGAAAAAAAAAACTTTTGGGGGACATCATTCACATATTACAACAAATTTCAAAATCTGGTTTGTTTCAACTATACTGTACTTTAAATATACAGAAGGCCCTGTACATTTATACAATTAATGCATTGTAGTATTATGTGTGTTTAACATCTTTGGATTCCTTTATGGTTTACTCAGTCACAATGGATCATTGAAGGGAACAAAGTTATAATTCTCAAGAGGATTAGGAACTTGGATTAGCAAACATACATCCATGAAGGATTATAATAGGCCTTGTAGTTGATGTTTGTTGTGTACCATCATCATTATCATCATCACCACCACTGACTATAAACTTCAAACAATTTCTGGCAACAAGGAACCTGCCTCCCTTTGTTCACCTTTAACCTTGATCTTTTCATGGAATAAAGACCTTAGGGAAAACACACCTACCACCAGAAAAATATTTCCAAGAACTTTGAGACAGATAACTCAGCTATTGTACATTTAGTACAATGTAGACATCAATATCACACAAGAGTGTACAGACGAACTTGTACATGTACATAAAAATCTTAATACGGTAATTTCATACATTTCTGTACAACGCTATGGCAAGTAATGGATGATACATATGTACATGATGTATTTATATTCCATAGCACTACATGTATGTTACATTATCCACTTTCCATATCAACCATGAATGACACCAGTAGGCCTATTAAAGGTCCTGTTTACCTTTGGGAACAGTGATTTAGAAAATTTTCAAGATATGACATTTAATGCATAGTATAGATGTGTAGGTCTTTTGTACCACAGAACACCCCAAGTCTTGTACACAATTTTCGCGATAAAGCCTAAAATATGTGGATAAAGAGATATCAGTATTTTTCTCAATAAATCGTAACTGTAAATGGTTTAGTATGGAAACAATTTTATTAATTATTGTTCACATTTTACTGATTCAAATCTTTACAGTGGTTGTTTTATCCCTATATGTAACTCACATTTTAGAACTATTTTAAAGCACTAATGCAGGGTTCTTGTTTCATCTGCAAATAGTAAATTACAGTACGCCTTTAAATCCTAATATACAAACTGTATAACCTTACAAGCAGGAAAGGACTGCCCAAACCCGAATGATACAACACAGGGTTTGCATATTAGTCAGCAGGCATACACTGTGTGCATGTGATGTACAACTGTGATAGTGTGCTAAAACTAAGAAAAATTAAATGCATATATTACACCTTGATTTTTTAAATTTGCTAATAATATTGTAAATCAGTGAAAATCAAAACAATTCATATCATATGCATGTAATTTTTACCTAATATCATAAATATAAAATTTAAAATTCCAAAAAGCTTAATACTCATATTTAATTTTTTTCTTACAAATATTTGTCATATTTCAATAAATGCTATCATTATTGTGATCATTTAAAAATCCACATCACTCAATCTAAAAGCTTGAGCTTGAATGAAAGTGAGATGACATGAAAGAAAACTCCTTTCAAGCACTGTAGAACAGTTTCCTAAAGTTTCTTTGCAGTTCTGCAGAAATCAATTCAACCTCTGGAACAGCAAAGAGACCAATCCAGACGCTAACTAGGATCACTATGTTGACATCCTGTAACTGAGGGGAGACACGAGGCGGAAATTCCCTGAAGCTGGGGGCATCAGCTAATGGGGCTGGGGCGCAACGTGCACCGCTTGCTGCCTAGCAACCAGAGAAAACAACCCTCCCACACAGTAAATCTTCATCCAAAGACAGACAAAAGGTCTTGGATATGAATACTCTTCACTATGCATTAATTGGGATGTCCAGCTGTTTGATCACACCAGGGTCATACTATAGAGTGTCATGATATTATTCAGCGAGATGACCAGTTTTCCATGTGCTTGTTTCTTACATAAACTTGACCCTTTCTGTGCCAGGCACTTTGGAAAGTGTGCACGCACAATGCTACGGAGTTTTCAATGTCAATTACATGTGTATAACTGTGTAGTACTCAAAACATGCAAAGAAGAAAGTTCCTATAACATAAAAGAACCATAAATGTTCATTGGTACAGGACCTGATACAATGTACATGTAGGCCTGTTCATAAAATGGATTTATACTGCAAATGTTGTCATTGAAGTAGAAGAAATATTTGCAGCAATACATTGTGTATCTGAAGAATGTGACATAATTCACCTATTCTGTATGATGCATAAATTTTACACAATGTTATACAGAATACATTCAAGTTGACACTAATGGTACATATAATGCATACTGTAATTTCTTGAATAATGGATGCAGACACAATAACTGTAGTTCAAGCAGAAGTTTCTTCTTTTTTTTTCAAAATGTTCCCCTGGAAAGTTACTTCTACATTTCACTTTTTTTTCCTTCTTCATGTAAAACATTATTTCGCTTTTTTTTTCTATTACATTTGTACACCTGTTCAGGGACCATGAAAATGACAAAATTCAACACTTTAAAAGAAGAAGTGAAAGGACACAGCCCTTGCTCAACAAAAAATGTACAAACTACACTGTACCTACATGTACAATGTATCTACAAGTACAATGTACACTGCACAGCAGATAATACAATGATAAAATGTGCTAATTCTAAACTGAAGCGTTTGAGTTACACTTTTTTTAGGTAAAGAAAAATAGACTACCACATGAG
Organism: Diadema antillarum; assembly: GCF_040938485.1. Lineage (NCBI taxonomy): Eukaryota > Metazoa > Echinodermata > Echinoidea > Diadematoida > Diadematidae > Diadema > Diadema antillarum. Next base: position 1,402,200 of record NW_027271870.1, on the reverse strand, counting down.
TAAACTCGTCGGAAATAAATAATGCTTGTATTCCTAATGGTGATCATGGTGTCATACACCGAGAATCATTCAGATACATTGTAGATATGATTTTTGCAATATCTGGCTTTCATTTGGCTTTATGCCCTTTCATATATTGAACTTGTCATTGTACAGCACTTTATGCATGTTCAGCACAGCTTGCAAAGTACGTTGTACCCCATGCTCCCTTTAAAGCACAAAGGGAGGCAGGCCAATGGTATCCTCATTGCTCTACTTTCCTTTAACCCTAATCAGGCTGGGGGGGGGGCGGAATCCGCCCCCCCTCGACGTTTCGCGCAATATCTTCGCAGCGCGATAAGCTCCCGCCGCGATGATTCATGACTTTTTTCTTTCAAGTGTCGCGCAACTTTTGAGACCAAAATTGTTGTGCCCGCACGTACCGTTTTGACGCGACGCCCGTTCAAAAAAAATTTGTCAACCCCAAAATTGTTCCAAAACGTGATTTTGTGTACAAATCCAATGCAAATTGTGTTTTTTTTTAATTAATTCACATAAAAATTCATATCTTGACTTAGAATGGACGAAATTAATTTATTTTAGCGTAATAAAGCTTCGAAAAATGTCTGTGACAAATTTTGGCCAAAAACAAACAAAAACAAAAGGTCGAAAAACAAGGAAATACATAAGAAATTCAAAAAACAATCAAATATATAAGAAATTAATTTCGATACAGATTTTTTTTATCCTATGTCTCAGGAGAATGATACAAGAAACATTTTTTAAAAGAAATTAGCTTAATTAGAGCATCAATAAGTGATTTAGAGCCCAAAACTGATTTTATGCATAAATTACAATAATTAATTAATATAAAATATAAGAAAAATTTTTCGGAGAAAGCAACCATACATTTTGATAGTATACGTCGTGGGCGTCGCGTGTGATGATTTTCGGCGCGATCACGCGTTCCATAGGCGAGATCTGAAGGGGGGGCTATGCGTATGGGGCTTCGCATTGTAGCATTCAGGATCATGACAGAATTAGTATCGCGGGTAAATGTCAACTTAAAATCCAAAAATTTCTTCGATTCGAAGACTTACATTGTACCAATTAAGTTGAAGTATTGAAAACAGGCTTCGAACAACGTTTGGTTCTGCCAATAGTCGAATTTTTCGAATTGATGACTGAATGTGACTCGGTCGAGAGGACCTTGGGAGAGCTACATACACTGACTACTACGGCCAGCGCATGCGCACACAAACATCTTATCCGATGATGGATTTGAAATTTGTGCGCATGTGATGTGTTCGCATGCACTGGCTGTAGTATTCAGTGTATGTAGCTCTCCCAAGGTCCTCTCGACCGAGTCACATTCAGTCATCAATTCGAACAGAAAGGGACTATAGGCAGAACCAAACGTTGCCCCGAAGCCTGTTTTTAATACTTCACCTTAATTGGTAAGTCTTCAAATTGAAGAATTTTTGGGATTTTAAGTTGACATTTATCCTGCGATACTAAATCTGTCATGATCCTGAATGCTACAATGCGAAGCCCGATTACGCTATGCGTATGGGACTGCTGGTCGCTATGCGTATGGGGCTGCTGGCCGCAGTTAACTGCATGATTACTAAGACATGAGAGCACTTTGGGGCGAGTAAGTCTCACAGTGTTAGTTACATGAAAGGTACTTTAATCTGAAACACAAACTAAGACAAGGAAATTCAAGGAAACTTTTGAGGTACCAGTACCAAAACTTTTTATTGTCTTTAAAATACAGTGTAAGCCAGCAATTAAAGGCTGAGAAGTGTCCTCAAACTACATACACGTAGGTAAGATAAATGTGTGCTCTTTACAAAGAATGGTGTCAATTTTAAATGAGCACAACTGTCAAGGATTTTTTTTTTATAGATATGATTTTGATTTCATTGAAAAGCTAATATTCACTACATTGTCAATTCAATGTGATCTACTAAAAAATAGCTCATTATCTAGAGAACAAGAACCCCTGTCTAGGAAAAATGGAGGGTCTGTTTATCAGACATCCAATAAATTCCATTTTGTTTCACCCTGGAATACCCCAGTACCAATGTTTGGGTAGCATGTGTACTTAATGTAGGCCTATTTATTGACATTGCTGTATGAGACCGGGCATTTTCCTTGAGTATTACCTGCGTAGCATCAATAATCAAACTATTTGATCACAATTACCTATTACGTACCTCTGCCAAAGAAGGAGGAGGAGATTCCTGACAATCACTGTTGGTTTGTTTGGTTTGTTTGTTTGCAAAATAACTGCTCAAAGAGTTGTGAACGAATTTGAATGAAACTTGCAGGAAAAGTTAAAAATGACACAAGCAACACTTCAGTTTTGGCAATGATCTTGGAATTTTCATGGACTTTTATAGGATTATTTTCATCTCTTGGCAGATAGGGTCAATGAACTTGGGAGTTCAAGCTGCATGAATTTGAGGTTTGCATGTCATACACGCTCTAAATTAGTAAAATGCATTGTTCTGTTCAGGCAAGGTGCCACATGCCGCATAGCTGGAAGCTGATGATGTAAACAAAAGGCTTCTATGTGGAAGTTGGGCAATTTTCAGCATGCATAGTATGATGGGAGATGAGCTGCATGGCAGAGGTCTGCCCTCTGCAAGTGCTTTTCTAGTTTCAGAGGCAAATATTTATGATTTCAACAAACACAAATATTTTCTATTCGTGCACACTGGTTTCACATGCCATCACCTGACATGCAACTTGCGATACATGTATGATTTAGACTGTTTTTACACTGTTTTCAAAAGTCCCTTTTCTGCATGTAAGCCACCTATCAAGAGTAAGACAGACAGCAGTCTCACACAGAATAATGCTACTCTAGGATGGTCAGGTACAATTGTACCAGTGTCCTACCAGTCCACTTTCCATTAACCCCCCCCCCCCCTTACAAAACATTCCATGGTCTAGTGCACAACATTTTCAAAGTACTACAATGTACACTGGTGCATTGATGACTGACAGGCACACATTTGTTTGAGGCATTCACCAATTGTCCAAAGCCTGAAGTTGCTTGAATATAGTTTTAAATGTCTAGCAACATTGCAACAACAAAAGTAAAATTGGGCACATGCCTACATAAAATATGCTAATTTTTTAACTGTAATTTTATAGTTTGTACAGACTTTTGTCTAGTTAGTTCAGACGGTATGCAACTACATGTCCTTATAACTAGGCAGAAGACTCATTCATCTTTTAACATAGTCACACTTTAGGTTCTCTAGACATCTACATTCAAATAGATCTATTTGAAGAAAAAAAATCATGCCTCGATTATTTATTATTTGTGTGATCATGTCGTCATCAGCTCAGTTGGCATATTGACTATTGTGCGGTGTGTTATGTAGTTAGTAGTAGTACAAGTTATCTTAATAAATTACTCATTAGTCTGTATCAAGAGAGGAGTGCCAATTCATAAAGTGGAGAAATTGTAAGTGTAGTTGTAGAGAGCAAAATCCGTCTGTCCGGAGCGGAGGAGTCTTTTATTTTTTTTACTTTATCAGCTCTCCTCTGTAGCCTATACAGGAGCAGATCCAAGGGAGGCGCCTTTAAAATTACAAAATTAAAGGGGACACACACACCCCCATTTTTTTTTCTTTTGTTTAAACAAAAGAATAAAGAGGGGGTGCGCGCCTGGTGTGCCCTCGGGCCCCCCTCTGGATCCGCCACTGGTATATGTAGGAGGGGATTCCGTGAAGCCAGACGCAGTCTCCACGGAACATATCCCCGACGACCAGATACAGACCGATCTTTCGGTCAAGTTGTATTGAAGGTGTATGTGTAGTCAAGTGCAGACTCTACCTACCCGAGGGTGCTGATGAATCCGTTCACACTTCCCTCGGCGAAGAGAGACACGATGTCGCCATATTGCAGGAAACTGGCCGCCATCTCTCCCATTTTTGTCGTGATATCGAAACCCAACCTCCCCCTCCCTGGCCCTGTTGGTCCTCCTGTCACACAACACAACAAACCCAACAACGCCTCGCCAGGCTGCCTTTGCACGGGAACGACGTGCTCAGTCCACTAACGTCACTCCCACTCTACGGGGGCTTGGCGGGGCAGCAACATGTAGCACAATCCGGAAGCAAGCCGCAGACCCGCGGCGATGTCTTTCAGTTTCACCACCAATATCAGACCACCTGTTGGAAAGTGCTCAATAGGTGCCGTCTTCGCTCACAATGCACTTCACATTAACTCCACAATGTAAGGTTGAGCCTACAAAACGATCAAATGGATAGAACCTGCAACCCACTGTCCTGGGTGTAAGTATTAGCCTTAGAGGTCCGTATTTCGCAAAAGGTTATCCTCCATTTTCCTGTCTGATTATACTCGCTTTATGTCGTGTGTGGAACTACACCTGCATAACACACGTACACACACACACAAATACATAGACACATTCGTAGAATTCTCGTAACGTCCGCATACAGCCCTTGCTCGCGCTCTCAAGCCGCTACCACATACACCACAGTGCCTGGTACGTTGTGCACTCGAGCACACCGTGGACGAAACCTGTTGATTCACTACCAAGTGATGGCGTACTTGATGATACTGTTATGCATCCTACAACAGTACCAGTATGTTGAAAGCACAGAAATACAGTGTAAATGAACATCAGGATTCTGTGCTATGGTTGAATTAATATTGCCGGTATGCTATCCAAAATGTGGTACTAAAACGCTATGGTAAAATTACTAGTAACTGAAATGAATAAAGAGTAAACATATTAAAAGAAATTATGATTCAAGTTCTATTTCTACCCAAGAACGCTAAGGGTCGGAGCAACTTGCTTAGCTCACTGCCTCTCTTCATCAAAGTGATGCAGCGACCTGCAGGCTCCCATATGACTACGAAATTATGATTTAGATACATTGGATTGGGTTTTACCTGCATTTGCAATTACTGTAGGCCTACGTATAACATTACATTGCTATGTTCGCCAATTACCACTTTTATTTTTTGCATGTTGTGACACTCGTTCCGATGGCTCACTTCACGTATCCTCCCAATCTTATTCTCTGTGTGAGCTGCTAAAAGAATGACTTCATCAAAACCAAAGTATCAAGGTATCTGTTAGTGTCACATGTTCAACCCCCCTCCCCAAAAAAAGAGATATGTAGGTCACAATCGTATTTCATTCAACGTTACTATGGCATCAATTCCAAACAGGCTAAGCTTATCTCCAATTTTGGTATGTGAGGACATTGTGTCATTAAAATCAGTTCAACCCATTGGACCTGACATTCATCAGTTCGGATTATCCAAACACAGTTGATTGATCGATTGATTGATTGATTGATTGATTGATTGATTGATTGATTGATTGATTGATTGATTGGTTGATTGATTGATTGATGGATGGATGGATGGATATCAGATTGATTGATTGATTGGTTGATTGATTGATTGATTTTATTTTACTTCTTAATTTCTTTTTCATACATTAATGAAATACAAAGTCAATTGAACGAACTAATATAATGAGCGCAGTATAATTTTAATCTGACATTTAAAACAGATATATGATTAATTCAAATATTCAAATAGTCAAATCTATATAACCACAAAAAGAGGAAAGTAGGCCTGAAGAGAAAAATCGATGCAACGGCTTAGATATTTTTTTTTTTCTCAGGAGTTCTGATGTAGAGAGGGCAACAGATGGAATGAACTACAAAAACTTTAGACAACCTGGCAGATATATCGATTTTCACATCATCGGCTTGTATATCAAACTATTCAATTTAAAAAGTGCCGCTCAAGAGAGAGATTTAAAAAAAAAGGTATAAAATAAAGTAGACCAATTGTAAATATAAAAATAAGGTTTTAATTGAAAAAGTCACCAAATTCAATTGGGTTGATTGGTGTGTCTCCACTAGAATATTATCCTTATGATGCGCTAACATCATCAGACATAATTATCATATCAGGTAAAAAGAATTATGCTACAACTTTGCCTGATTTCTGGCTTTGTGATCTAATTAATTAATCATGAGATGGCGTTGGCATATAACCGAACGAAAAAAAACAACACACATTTTGTGAAATAACGTGAATGATGGTGATTACCATGACTTGATAGGTCACGAGTAACTTTATCGTGAATCTATCAACAGCGCCATCATCAGTTGAGAGCCACAAGTCCGCATTATTCTGGTATAATAAACGCTCTCTTTGCTTTTGATATTCTTTCGAGTTCATTTGACAACCAAGAAAATACACTGTTATTATTGACAACGTATTAGTCCTCAACGTTCCATACATCACCAGTGCCGAAGTAGGGCCTACCGTAATTATTGATGATGATGGCGATGTTGGTGATGATGATGATGATAATGATGAAAGAGCATTTATTAAGCGATTTCACAAAATTCCTCCGACACATCCCGAAAGGGGATTTCGCAAATATAATCTTCGTTATGGACGTATAACCCCTTTCAGCGTTTGCCCCACGTTGGTGAACGTTAATGAAGTTGCATTTATATCACATAGGTTACAATGTTACAATGAACAAATTTCTCATTTTAATGACAATGGGAATGGGTACACAGTTGATTGTTATCTTGCTGTAGTCATGGTAACCACAATATCCATGGTTGCAGCTGCTACAATGTTTTCTCTTCTTCTTCTTCTTCTTCTTCTTCTTCTTCTTCTTCTTCTTCTTTAGTTAAACAGGAGTCCGATTTCGATATTTGTGACTTAAATGAAAGATGTGATTTTGTCAACACATTTGATATTATTTTACTTGGCGAACATCACAAACATGAGAGAAAAAGAAATAAAAAATCAGAGGAAACAGGAATAACATGCAATCGCTGTGTATCTTCCAAATACAATGCACTACAATAAAGGAAGAGTCCTTTACGATTTTCCGTTTTGCTTTGAGTATGTTCGTTATGTAATTATGCAATGACACGAGCTTGAAAGGCACAACGCAACGCTTTGAATGATTTCTCACATTGATAATGTCAAAACTAAAACTCTACTTGGTCTGAAACGTCCAATCAAGAAACTGGCTCACGTACAAGAGGGCGCTCTTTACAAATTACAATCAGTGCCGTATATACGACACTGATTACAATAATACACACAACTCGTAGATAAGTTATCCTTATAGATCTAGCTACATACCCGATGCTACGCAATAATCTACTAATTTGCCTAACGAGCTGCGTAATTATTGCTGCTTATCAATTTATATACTCGCATGAGTCATGAATGGGATCAGGGCTGGGTCAAAGAACATTTCGGCGAAGATAAATTATTCGACAAATATGCCACAGGTCGAAGACAAACACAGATATCTTCTCAATTTGTCTCGTGAACAGAAAACAAGCGTCAAAATTGAAGTAGCTATTCAGGAGTACAGTAACGTCTGTGTCTCGGTCTCCCCACATTGGGTTATTGATTCCATTGTCAACATGCGTCTACTGTTTGTTGTCTATGCCGCCGTCCAAGTAAGACAATGCATTGTACAATAATTATTCCTGTAGGGGGTTTATCGGCCAAGATGACATGCACGCGGCCAAGATGACATGCACAAACGGTCAAATTGATGTGTGTTGAATGGATCTACTTCGATGTCATTTCTGATTCCAATCATTACATGCTAAACTGGTGAACGGGTACTATCCTCCGGATTAGTCAAAATGTTTGCTCCATCAGTGTTTCACACTTCGTAATTTCCATCAACCATTCGTTAATTGTCACACGCTTTCCCCGTCTCATGGATTCATATCAATAACATTATCGAAATCATATTTTTGGTGCCTTATTATCGTGATTATCTCGTACCTTGTGTTTGGATAGATTGAGAAGTATCAATTCTGCATTGTATTTTAGTTATTATGATACTTTACTTATGTCAGTAGGCTATAACGTCATTGTTAATGTTTCTGTGATTATCAATCAATCATTATATTTCTCCCCTTTGAACACACACACACACACACACACACACACACACACGCAAACACACACACACACACACACCCTCTCTCCGTCTGTCATTTCTGTCTCTCCTTGTATATTTTTAGATCACGTCAGCAGTGACTGGATCTCTAGCAAACGAATGTCGTGGACTGAGTACAGAGGTGCCATGCCAGGTTAGTATCAGGAAGTGTAATACCTCGTCATTGCTGAACCTTATGCCAAATTACCATTGCTTTAATTGATTTCTTGGTGCATCTTTGAAATAGATATAATTGTACCTATCATTAGGCTCTGATGTAAGAGGCTGCAATCAACGGCATGTGTTATATACACACTCTTTAGCAGGCTCAGCACGATTATATTGAAGTGCTATACCACTGCAGAAAAAGCAACAATAAACGAACAACAGAAAATTTCCTCCCAGGAAAACGATAAATTGGCTTAAATTGACATTGGTTCAAGAGGCACAAAGTGTATAAAACCAGGAGTAGACTTGTTACGGTCATTACTGAAAATCATAACGTTCTCGACCAAAGATTGCCAGACGTGCCTAAAATCCTTATACACTGTACCTGATGTCTAATAAATCATTTAGACCAAACATTCGTCGATATATAGATTTTTTTCACACTAAATAAGTATAGTTGAATATCATGTCCCGTTCCTCTAGTGTGATGACAAGGGGCGGTGCAAGAAAGGAACTGTCGAAGTCCAGCCCTGGTTACAGTTCGCCCTCAAAACACAACGGGAATTGCAGGTAAGACACCACATTAGTATACACGGAATCACATGCAGCATATAATTATTGAGACATAGCCGTCCCCACCCCGGGCAGTGCCGAGCCCATCGCCGGGGCGAAGCCAAAGAACAGTAACCTCGGTAATGGTTGACTGTAACTTTTCCAACATTATGCGTGTTCTGTAGAATGATAAGATCCTTAAAAATACTCCAGAGCAATAAAATTTTCGCAGAAAAGCATTTTCAATTTGCTTATTTCCACTTACAAGTAAAGGGCTGAAAGAAAGTACTTACTTGGCTTAATGCATAGTTTTGACGCCTATAAGGACGGGTTTAGGGTGTATACGTTCACCCAGGTATTCCTTCCAGGTTATTCGTGGACACGTTGGTGTCATAGATTACCACACACACGAAAACGTGACAAAACACGTTGTCAAATTGTGTCTGGTGTTACTCATGTAAAATGTTTAGATCTCTTTGATTTCGGCCTAACATGACAACCCGCCATAAATCACTGGTCTTATGCTCACTTCAAATCTGGCTGCCAAGTTTCACAATTGGCCAAGTTTCACAATTGTCCAAGTTTTATCAATAGATCTAATTTCAAAACCTATGTTTCTGCTGCAGAAAAGAGCCTTCCGACTCCTCCCCCGAAAATGAAACTACGTTTTGATTCTACTGCTATGATAGTCCTCGCCACAGTGTCAGTAACTTGATCGTGGGTTCGTTTAGTTCCTTCGTATTTAGCCACCTTACTCTTTGAGTGCCACGTTTATTTCTTGTCCATATGTTTGTGCGTGAAATTTGTTCACATCTTACTCACTGGCACGGAAAAAGATTAAAGGAATGGTATTTAACTTCTGCTCGGTTTTAACTTTTGCGAGATAATAGAAACTACTTGTATGAAATACCAAAAAGCATTACTATTATTCTTAGAGGAGATAAAAGTTTATTTGATGAAAAACTAGCTTTGAAATAACTGAGATATCCAAAAATGAAGTGAAACAAAGTGGTCATAATAAAAGGTGGGACCCACCTTTTATTATATGACAACTTTGCTTTGGGATATCTCAGCCACTTAAAAACCGATTTTCATCAATTTAACTTTTATCCCCCCCCCCCCCTCAGAATTATAATGCCGGTGTATGCTTTTTAATACTTCATATAAGTGGTTTCTAATTATCTCGCAAAAAGTTAAAATCTGAATTCCCATCTCAACCAGAAGTATATCAACCCTTTAAAACAGATCCAATCTCAACAGAGACAATCCGTCAATGAGCGTGAAGAAGAAATCATGTTTGTAATAAGTGGGATGAAAATGAAAGTGTGTGCATGCACTCACTTGTCGCTGTATTGTTTCCTGAGTAGTAAAATGTTTCCTTAGTCTTATATGCAATCTACTGTAAATGAGCGAGGTGTCCGTGTCATCGGATATTTTCCTGTCACAGGCAGGTTTCACATCTGTAATACTGAATGACTATACTGTACTCTATACTCACTGCTAGTATTATTATTATTATTATTATTATTATTATTATTATTATTTGGTTACTTTTTGCTGTAGTCGGTAGTTAGATGAACGGGTAACTAATTGTCCTCTCATCTAAGCCTATACAGCGTGAAGCTTTGATCAGGGAAGAAATAGAGGTAATCTTCTAAATTTTATTCTGTAACTTGGCCTATCATTATTGTGTTATTTTCATTATCATTATTATCATTATTATTATTAGTATTATCATTAATATTGTTGTTGTTGTCATTATTATCATTATGCATTTGGCAATTCAACATTTTAAAAAAAAATCACATTACATGACACAAAGACTGTGGTGATTCCAGGTGCATGCCGCTGGTTGCCAGGGGAAGAAAAGGCAAACTTAATCACGAACAGTGCATGCACACAGAATCAGCTATATCAGTGTAATACAATGTTATGATATGATCATGTTCTCTTTAATGACAAATCGTTGACAAACTGAAAGTTTGCGACAAATACATAACTATATAGACAGACACTCAGACAAGCAAACAGTAACTTCCTACGAAACTTGCACTCTGAAAGCTGTCAACAACATTGTATCTTTGAGGATTGCCGGTGAGGCACTAGAAAAACAACATTTAATTCCCATGAATTCAATTCAGTTCAGTTCAATTATTTTTTTCAAAATGAAATAATATATAACAATAAATCTCTCTTTCTTCAGTAAAAAAAAAATGAAGTATGTAAATTTATAAAAGAAAACAATAATTAAAAACTTACAGTAAGGATACATTACAATGGTTGGTAAAGTAACGAAAGAAGTTGTCAATATGATTGTGTGAAAAAAAAAATCTTTTAGCGGACCTTTTTTTTCTGTGCTGAAATTCTCTACAGATAAATTTTCGTGTTGATCAGATGCAAGTATTCGACGTGAGTATACCAAACTTTCTTATTAAACTTGCAACATCTTCAACATTAATATCGGCATCAATTCTGACAGATACAAAGTTCATCATAAGGATAGCTGCTTGAAGTTTGAATAGGATGGTTACCGTTATGCTTGTGTTTTATATACATTTTCGTGGTTTTACCGTATATTTGCAGAAGAAGACGGGTGAATACTTCACGTTTCTTTTGTTTTCAGAAATACGATAAAAGCAACTTCAATGACTTACTAAGTTATGCATACTTTTTTCTTTCGTAATAGTAATTTAATATTCATCACAATAACACACCTGTAAAATTGATTCTTGTGTTGTAAAACCATGCAAAGAGGTAATAGGGCCTCCTTGCAAGGTAAAACCAGGCTTTAGCTAACATTCTTCGAATTATGACTGAAATTTAACCTTCATTTTCGCACGCAGGCTCACAATGCATTCAATAACAGAGCGTATGGACTCGCATATGGAGGTAAGCTTCTGCAAAGTTTGATTTTTCTTTTTCAGGAGGAGATACAAAAAATAACGAAATAAAAATAACGATTCGAATCGCAATGGAAACCCATTCTCTTTGCTAAAAGTTTTCACTATTTATCATTCGTTTCTGGTCAGTTTTCCCTTTGTTTATTTTCATTACGTTTATATATAATATGTATATATATATATATATATATATATATATATATATATATATATATATATATAATGTTTTACTGGATATTGTTTCACTATGACTTCATAATTTACATCTCCTAGCCAACGATACATGTCAATGGCCCCCTCCCTATGACAACGTTTGCATCGGAATCGCCAACCACGAGTTCAGCATCGTCGACATGCTGAACATGGGCATCCGCAGCGTCGAACTCGACATCTGGTGGTGCTTCGATGCCGTGAGAATTTTGTTCTCAGTTTGTTGTTGTTGTTGTTGTTTTGTCGTTGTTTTAAATCATTAATATTATACATGAATAACAACTCATTCTTCATCTATTACATGATAATGAAATTAGGAAATTGCAAAGATAATAACAAAATACTTAGACGAAAATGAACAAATTTAAGGGGTATGGAAAGATTTGTGTTGATTAAGAATAATGGTATAACGAGAAGATGAATGACCCAACAAGGAAAAAAGGAATAGCAATATAATGATCATAGCCATAATCAAAGCGCTGATTGCTTGTGTTTCATCCCGGCGCCCCATTCTTTCTTCTATATTCTATTTTCGGAAGGAGTCACATTTGCTTCTAACAAAAATGTGCTTGCGAGGAGAAAGAAGGTAAATTACGATGAATAACGCTGGTGAGATCAGATAGCTTTCAAAATATTGAAATATTTATAGCCGAAGATGAATTGAACAACTCGAAAAACCTTTAAGGCCCCGTCACACTACAGCGAATGCCCAACGAATGCCAAGCGAAAGTCCAACGAATTCGAAAATGTGAAGACAGTTTGCATGCCCGACGTTCTTTGAATTCATTATCTATTCTTAGGGATTCGCAGAGATACGCTGGAGATTTTGGACATGTTTAAAAAATAAAATCTGCTCCAGCGTATCTCTGCGTATCCCGACGAATAGCTAATGAATACAAAGAACGCCAAGCATGTTACATACTATTCTAGTATTACCAATGGATGTTAACTATCTTCAAATTTTCAAATTTATTGGACATACGTTGGGCATTCGTTGGGCATTCGCTGTAATGTGACGGGGCCTTTAAAGGTGATGGCTAGTAACTGATCAGTGGGAATCAGTGGGAATGCTGGAGGATGATTGTTCCAATCCTTGTGGGATTCATTTAAGAGTACATAATACATCTATTGTTGTGTGAAAATTATTTGCTTCAGAATGGTCTCATATTCAAGTAATGTGCAGTTTAATGTTTCCAGGTTAGCGTGCCTGGTCAGTGACGGGGCATTAATCTGCTCATTACTTAAATATGAGACCGTTCTGAAGCAAATAATTTTCGCACAACAGTAGATATATAATGTACTCTTACATGAATCCCACAAGGATTGGAACAATCATCCCTAAGCATTCCCACTGATTCCCACTGATCGGTTACTAGTCTTCCCCTTTAAAATTCATGACAGCTCTGCATCCTTATGACATCTCATTCTTCCATCCTCTTATTTCTATGTGCCTTCTCTCTGTGTTTGAACGAAAACTATAAAAAAATGATGAAGTTAGTGGTCTACACAAGTGACCGTCGCTTGATGATCGAACTGCCCTCTTTTAAATTGATGTACATCTGATTATACATCTGATCTACTACACATACGGATAAGAGTTACGTTACGAATCAGGTGTGATCGTATTCTCGTCAGATGCGAGTGGCACACCTCGGCACCCGCTTCGCTCTCGGCTGTGGAGAGTTCAACGTGCCGCTGGCCGACGTCATCGCTGACATCGGAGATTGGCTAGACCAAGCCGAGAACGAGGACGAGTTCGTGAGGATTTACTTCAATGTAAGATAACATAGAAGTAGCTAATGTATTTTATTGTGTGTAGTCTTAAAATTCATTCGTTCGAAAGAAGTTCCCAACATGCTACGAGGAATACATGTAGTTTATGTTGAAACTTCTACCTCCTCCAGGGTGGGCATCAGGGTGATTTTTTTCTACCTGCACTGCTCCTAATTTTCTCTGGAATCATTTTTTTCCCTACCTGTCAGGCTCTTTTTAGTGGAATTTAAAAAAAAAGAAATGACAAAACCAATAGCTTCATATTGTGTTGGAAATGCATTTCTCTGTTAAAAAAAAAAATCAAAATGTATATCACACACAATAGTACGTTCTTATAGATACATCCGCTTGTGCTTTTCTATGTTTATCATTGTTTGTTCGTTTGTTTGTTTGTTTGTTGTTGTTTGTTCATTTTCCACCTGCGAAGATTGCTGGATATCCCATATTAGGCTACATTAAGCTGGTCTTCCACGGGGTCCAGTTAAGTTGGATGTGAGGCGGGACCACTTCACCGGATTAAACACCCTGCTCTTTGCGATGAATGAATGAAGCGGGATCTTTTACGTGCATGAGTTGTGACTCTCTCTCTCTCACACAGGACCTCCATTTTATGTCCTATCCGAGGGACAGAGTGTTTTGCCTCTTAATAGAGGGGGCGGTATGATTACACATAACACTGCTCAGCGACAATCGGGTATCAAACCCGCGTCGCTCGGGTCGAAGACAGACGCGCAACCGACTGAGCCAACTCACCAATGTAATTCTTTCCATTTTCCATGTGATCCTATAATGAAAGATGTCGTGGTTGGAGAATACATTCTTTCTAGGAGTTGTGTAGAAGTTTTCTCAGATATTTATTTCATTGTTTTTCATTTTTTTTTGGGGGGGGGGGTGGGTGGGTTCGCAAATAGGACTATTGAAGGCAAATATTTACATTGTCAATTGAAAGGAGAAAATAATTTGCTTAGCACAATGTCTTTAGAGATATACAAAAATATTTGCATTTCATCTCATAAAGATTTTTTTTTTATAGTTATTTACTGAGCCAGATATCACTCAAACTCCCCCGTTTTATTCTGTGAAATGCAAGGAAGGATATGATCAGGGTCACGACGCCGATGTGAACGGTCCTCTGGAGAGATACCTGGGTCGTGATCGCATCTTGAGTCCTGCAGATCTTCGGGGTACCTACGGAGGAGTCTGGCCGACGCTACGGAGGATGAGAGAGGTAAATCTAGTCATCTACTCATCTCCTTTGGTATAATCCATTCTCTCGTGATTTCTGGTCCTCAAACCTTTAATTGACCTCAACTTTACGGCGCCAATCTCCACCACAATCATGACGGTACAACTACATTTGCAGACACCGACCTAATCAGCATCACCACGCAAAAGACCATTGCTTCATCAACATCAAATTGGTTGTCAGTGATGTTGCTGCCAATGCCATAACCATGGCAACCGTACTTTTGACATGAGTATCATCTTTTACCTGCATCACCCACATCCATGACTATGTTGCCACCATCAACATCAACACTTCCACCTGGAGCACCTCCAGCGTCATTAAATGAGGAAATCCACTCCAAATAATATAAGTTAGTCTGTTTAAAAAGAGTGAAATCTTACCAGTTCAACGGTAAAAATTTGACTGAAATCGGATGAAAAATAAGGAAGTAATGACATTTTGAAGATTTGCTAGCTTCTGCAAAACAGTTCTTGTACAGTGGATATGAATATGCAAATGAGTGAGTTAACCATACCCTCACAATTTTCTATTGACCGTGTAGAAAACAAAAATGACGAAAATTCAATGTTTCTGCCATTGAAGTCTGAAACATAATGTTATTCTTGGTTTGATAACTTTAGAATAGTGATCAGTTAGATATACGAGGATATGAGCCTCAGACATAATTACGGTTGAATGAAAAACTGGAAATTTCAACAATTTTTGGTAAGTTGTGAGGAATTGACATGCTCCCTTTGCCATTTGCATATTCATATTGACCGTTCGAGAACTGTTTGCTCTCAAATTGGCAAAATTTAAAAATGTCATTACTACTTATATTTTCGTCTGATTTCGATTAAAATCATACCATTGAACTGGTAATATTTTACTCTATCTTATCAGACTTACTTATAACATTTGGACTTGATTTCCCCTTAAATAACTGGCTCTAAACCAACGCTCATCAGAACACCATTAACCTGCCCTATCAAGCATCATCTCTTTCCATATACAATTCTAAATCTCACGGCAGCTTGTTCCATAATATAGATATTGATTTCGTAGAATGAATGAATGAATAAATAGATAAATAGATAAATAAATAAATAAATAGATAGATAGATGAATGAGTAAATAAATAACTAAATAAGTAAATGAATAAATAAATGAATAAATAAATAAATAAATAAATGAGGGGGATAGAATCAGGTGAACACCACATCATGATGCATTAAACTATACAGGCTTGCCATTTACAGGTAACCTCTTTCACTCTTTCTCTCAAAATTATCATCCTATCGATCTATCTACCTATCAATCTACTTATGTATGTATGTGTGCATTTATTTATTGATCTATCTATCTATCTATTTGTTTATCTAGTTATCTTTCCATTTATTTCTCTATTTCCCTGTTCCCTATAATGTATCGCCATAGGATGGGAAGCGTGTGGTGGTCGTAGCGGATGGTGACAATGTTCATCAAGGAAAGTACCTCCACACAACACGGTATCAAGGCTTTCACGCGGATGAGGTAAGTACACATGCTGATTTATAAGACCTCTGCAGAATCCCATTCACCTGTTTTCTTTTGGTAACACTATAGATTGACAAGAAAGGTGAGAAAATGTTAGAAAGTCAGATAAGGAAAAGAAGGCGCCTATTCCAGTTGTATTATTGATAACGAGCCACATGACTTCCACTTCAGGTCACTTAAACTTTCGGCATATCCTCTATCTTTTGTTTTATTTATCTATTTCTTCTTTAGCTTCAAACGATATGGTGAAATAAAACAAAAACATATGTATTGGAAAGTTACGATAATCAATTAAAGAAGAACTCATTATGTTCATATCTCCACAAAACCTCTATTTATCCAGTTCACAAATTATCCTCAGTGCGGAGGAAAGAACGATACCAACCGCTTGAGGTTTTACGGTGACTCCACACACTATGGGTACGTTCTCATGAATATAACACTTCTGGGCATTTAGTAATTCATTCATCTGATCTCAAGGGTTATAACAAGCTCAATTAAGACATCATATCCTTGCAAACCTCATGGTACATAATCATATCAAGTTTACCTTTCCAATATCATACTAACTTGCTTTCTGCAAAAGGAGAAGAGATAGAAAAGAGGAAAGTCTAGTGTTTTCATTGAAGAAAAAAGAAGAAGAAATAAATGTGATGAAAGAAAATGATTATTGTATTTTTTTTTACGTTGCATCATAAACTAACGCGATTTTTACATCGCTCTTAAAAAAAGTACTGTCGGTTGACTTTTCGATGCTATATGTAGCTAAGAGTACCTGCATGTAATTACTGTATTGAATTCAAGCGAACTTTGGATCTTGACGTCAATCGTTACACAGCATATGCATGATAAGTATCACAGCCCATCAGCGCTCATGTGTCATTTTAATATCATATCCGTTTTAAGATTCTAGGTTGCAGAAATGTTGTTCCGGCATACTTAACTAAAGACACTATTGTAAATGATACAAATGAATGTTACAATTGAATGTTAAAGTTAAAATCTTCATACTCATATAATTATTCCTCTACTTCGGGTTAATGATGTCACTATAACAACCGAATTTCTCTCTCATATTGTGAATTAAAGGGATGATTACACATAAGTATCTGATTTTGCTGACTAACGCAAAATAGTTCACCTTGGGAGAATTTCAATCCTTTGAGTATCAGCTTGCTGGTTAGACGATGCGGACATTGTTTGAAGAAAGCAAACACGTTCAGCTCTGTTTTACCGGAAATACTTTTTTATTTTATTCTATTCAAGATTTAACATCATCTACGATGGGCCGTCTGTGGCTGGAGTGACCACTGACCTCTCCGAGATGGTCAAGTGTCGCATCACGTACCCTGCAATGGACATGGTCACACCCCAGCTGATGGCCACGGCTGTCTTCACATGGGCGCCCGGAGAGCCATCCCTAGACCTGGACGAGACGACATGCGTCCTACTGAAGTAAGATGGTATATTTTGCAGGAATCATCCGCGGCAACTTCTAGCTAATCTGTACTTCATACATTAACAAGTATTAGAGAATTTTATACTGGGTATATAATAGACATAGAACAAGATTAACGTTTAAACTATTTGCATTTATTTATTTATTTATCTATTTATCTATTTATTCATTCATTTATTTATTTTTGTAATGACAGTGTTGTGATTGTGATTTTATTCTATAAGAAATTGTAATATAGTCAATATCAAGCAATGTAATATCCATGATTTCCCTTGCACTTGAAGTTTCAGGTGGCTCAAAAATGAACATGTCTTAAACAAACTTTTAATTTGAATTCTGATGTTCTGAATTATTGTAGATTTATGGACATTTTAGAACCCACTTTCGCTTCTACTCTATTTTTAATAGAATATACCTGGCTTTATCTTATTTTATTTCCATAAGTTTTTCATTAAATAAAAAGGAAAAGTACTCAAATGGTCCTCAATTTAAACTACCCTTATCTGAATTGAGTAGTTCGCTTTCGGTGCTAGGTAGCCACATGTTGAGGCATGTCATTACCGTTCTCTTCCTGAGTGCAATGGTGGATGAGTATAGTCTATTACAGCATGACTAATATTCCTATTTGTGCATTTTTAACATACTTATCACATTCATCATAATTGTTATCCGCATAAGCAATGATTTGTACTGAATTAACTCCAACCCTAGAACAATAAAGAAAAACCAGAAACTATCGGAAATACAAAGTGGACTCGTGTGCACCCGTACATATACCGATACTATCTCCGTTACATCTAGGACAATTCGTCTACCTCTTAAAGAATGTTTAGAACATCTTCACGCTTTGTCAATCTTGATTAACTTTACCATTCTCATCATTGTTACACGAACGTTCTGGAACTTCCAACTTTTTTTTCTTTTTTTTTTAGCAACGAAGATAGCCGTTGGTATACACCACTTGACTGTGGACAGTCGCTCAGCTACGCCTGTCAGAGTGCGTCGAACCCAGAAGACTGGACGATCAGCAAGACAACGGGGTCATATGACGTCACAACTGACCTGTGCCCGATTGGTTACAAGTTTAGTGTGCCGCACAATGGCTACCGACAGCAGAAGGTAAGTGTTGTAACCTATGTAAAAAGAAACTACTAAAAGTGAACCCCCACCCCCTTCCACCCTCCCCCCCCCCCATAAAAAAAGGAAAGGAAAACAAGGGGGGGGGGGGTCGAGGGGGATCCGATAGCTGGAACCATTTATCAATAGTATTTTGAAAGAGGATTTGATATTAAAAACCGTAACAAGAGGACACCTTTGTTTTGTTAGAAGATACCGAATAGGATGTGTAAGATAATTATGTGCGTTTTCTTACTGTTTTTAAAACTAAATTCATTCCAGCAAATGACAGCATGACAGAAGTTTGGAATTGAAATAACAGTTCTCCCCTCTTCCCTCTTACACATTGGCCCCACACACAAACATATATATATATATGTATATAATATATATATATATATACGAATAAATGAATGAAAATATGATATTATATATATATATATATATATATATATATATATATATATATATATACATATACATATACATATTATATATTCATTCATTTATTCATCTATTTATATGCAGCTAATCGAAGCCACGCGAGGAGCATCTGTCTGGCTCAATTTCTCCCCCTGGCTCACCGGGCGCTTCCCGACAACGATCACGCCGTCGACTACCAAAGCTTCCACAGAAGGTCTCCAGGCCTCGGGTGCACTGATCGCCATTGCTACTTTACTGAGCGCTGTACTCGCAAAGAGTTTTGCATCTTTTGTATGATTTTGACATGTTACTATACGCTCGATGCAAGGTGTACACTCTAACATGACAACATGAAATAAAAGGGGGAAGTGTGATATGTGTAATGAAAGGAACGATTGTAATATTCTGATACTAAGCAAAGGAAACAATGGAGCATAAACTGGTCTATCATATTGATTCTTTACTGTTTTATCTAACTAAACCATTATCATAATATGCTTCCGAATTAGTCATGCAAATTGGGTTTCAAAACTATGACGAGTATGGTAATTTTTTGTGTTTCTGTTGTGTTTTGTCTTTTCGTATAATACGGTATGTACACAGTACTTCCGATACATTCCCAAAGACAAATTAATTGTAACTTTACACGTTTATTATTATCTTCTTTTTTTTTACAGAGAGTGATGACTCTATATTATGTTGAATTAAATTTATCAGCTTCCCTTCCTAAAGTGGATTCGAGCACCCGATGCATATCAAATAACAATGCAATGAAAGCCATTATCAATGAAAGCTGAACGGTGTGAGGCTATCGTAAGTTCGTATCTATTGATAGCCAATAGTACGTTCTCAGTGTTATTCAATTATAATTGTCTTGCAAGTAGTAAATTGTTGTCCACAATGTACAAGCTCTGCTTTTCAGTGAATTCCTTGGGGTTTTTTTCTTTTCTTTTCTAAGAGCGTGGGCAATGTAGCATGTAACAAGGTTGATTCATAACTATGCATATATGCTTCTTTAATTCATTATTACCTCTATACTAGTTAACTCTGATGTACACAGTATCATTTGTGATTCTTTTTTTTTGCGTATTTCAGAAGTAAAGGGAAACGAGTTGGTTCAGCAGATGTGATGCACGGGAAAGACATCGATTTTTTTCGTGTATTCTATATCTTATTTGCTATTTTTTAAACGAAGTACCCGTACCAGATAATCATTTACAAGACTGAGTCCTACAGTAACAGTAACAAGGGGGCAAGCCGATGACGTAATTCATGTAATGTAAGAGATAGACATGCAACAGCTGCAAACAGAGAGAGGAGGTCAAGCCAGGCACCATTGAGAGACAAGCACTCAGCGAGAGATGTCTTGAAAGAGGCTAAGGCTGATGAGTTGGACACAAAATTAAAAACGTACCCGCGCTGATTGACTTTTTAAATCAAAATAACAACAACAAAATTTGATATGCTACAGAAAACAGTACTGTCCCGAGTGACCGCAATTCCTATTGTCTGGTGTCCAGTCCCTTTGCCAACTGTAGTCCCGTCCTCTAATTACACCTCTGCCGACAAATAAAAGTCAAAGTCGTTAGTATTATGGAAAGGAAAAGTGGTACAATCAGAGGGTTATGGAAGCCAGACTATGTAATCAATGAGGTAACCCTTTTGTTCTAGTTGTACCTCTTAGGCAGTGTTGATATTTTCGTTTCTTGTGGATTTTTCCCTTTCGCAATAGGGCGATATACGCTTCGTGCATCCAGTGGTTTGATAGAGTGATCCCAAGAACCTGTATTTGTCGGGAAATTTTTTCGGGATCCCGCCATCACACCTCTTAAAACATGTAGTGTGTCTCGCGCTGTTATACCAAGGAAGTACTAGGCGAGCTCGCCTAGTACCTCCTTGGTTATACGGAGGGGAATCTAGTCCGGAATCTAGACTATGACTACGATTCAAGGCTCAAGGTTCAAGGTTCAAATCTATTTCCATTATATAAACAGCGAAAATTAGATACAATGCTTAAGCAGAACATATTAATATTTGTAATAATTTCAAAAACGTAAATTAACTAAATACATGTGATGAGTAACAACATAATTGTATTTTAACGTATATTATATATGCATAGTACACATTAAAGGGGGGTATCTCACCGGGCTTGAAACTAGTTCGCGACTCCAGATTTTGCTAGTTGCAGAGATGTCTCCGCGACGTCTCCGAGACATCTTCAGAAAATTAAAGAGTCTCCAAGAAATTTAAACATGTTAGACTTTTTCCAGTTTCCGCGAAGTCTCCGCGACGTCTCCGAGACGTCTCTATCAGTTGCTGAGACGTCGCGGAGACTAATTATATCCGCGACTGCTACGTGATGTCTCAGCGATGTCTCCGAGACGTCTCCGAGACGTCTCCGCGACCTCTCACCAGTTTTTTTCTGGTCTCCAGCAGGTCTCGGCGACGTCTCGGAGACATCGCGGAGACGTCTTAGCAGTCGCGGATATTAGTCTCCACGACGTCTCCTTCCTTCTCGATAAGAAAATATGTTTGAAGGGCAGCCCCTACCTATACATGTGAGTTTATAGTTGAATTCCATACACATTCATTTGCGTTACAATAAATAATTTGAGTGAAATATAGTATCCTTTAAAGAAAAGTTAGTTATATGCATTCAATTTTATGTGTTACTGTATATTTCAATAAAATGTATAAATTCAACAAAATCCATTTATGTAATAGGGTCAATAAATGTGAGCGTGCATCTCAAAACCAACCAAAAAGCGCCAGACATGATTTTTAGTTAATATCAAATTCCAAGAGGAGATTTTTAGCTTTAAAATGATTAGGTTCAGCGAACACGGGAAGAGACGCAAGCTTTCTATTCGTTCAAAGAACTTCCTGCTTGAGACGTCTAGAGACAGAGACGTCCTCTTGGTGAGACCGCAAGCCGTTTTCATTTTGGAGACGTCTCCGCTACTGCTGCGACTGATAAGATGGAGACGTCGCGGAGACGTCTCCGTTGGTGAGATGCGTGGGAATGGAAATGGAGAAGCAAAGCTTGTACGGTATTTGACCCTCAGAACACTAGAGAACAAAATAATAACGACTTAATGAAACTACAGCAGATATACTTCGAATTCTTGAAATTCTTCCGCCGAGGTGTTTTTATTGCAACTGATTGACAAATTGCCCCCAAATTGACGTAAATAAGCACTGAATTGATCAGTGTTTTAGTAGTAGCCATGATAAAAAAAAAAAATCATGGGCGTACGTACTCGAGCAGGTTTCGAACCTACGACCTCCTGATCTCCGGACAGGCGCTACCTCGCGACAGCAAGTGTTGGTTCTAATCCTTATACTAATACAATGTAGCCTGCAGCGAGTACTGCGTATTCAAATTCTTTGATCGATGTAGGGCAATTTGTTAATCAGCAGATATACTCTTTAAAAAAAAATCGAGTGAAAATATTCATTCTTGAAGGAGCGAATAACAAAAAAAGAGTGAATATAGAGTGAAATTGGAGTGAATTTTCAGCTAAAATGTTAATTTTCACTCATTTTGGAGTGACCTCAGGGATCACTCGAAGATTTTGGAGTGATCTCTGAGGTCACTCCAAAATGAGTAAAAATTAATATTTTCACTCAAAATTCACTCCAATTTCACTCTGAAATCACTCTTTTCTGTTATTTATACTCCTTCAAGAGTGAACATTTTTCACTCGATTTTTGTTTAGAGAGTAAATAATAGTGACTTAATGAAACTACAGCAGATATACTTCAAATTCTTGAATATAAAGCAAAATGAAAGTAACCAATGTCAACTGACATAAAATCAAATTAGGAAGGAAAGAGAGAGAGAGAGAAAAAAAAAGAAAAGAATGAAACTACAACACGCGCCATGATTTCCATGATGTAAGAGTAATGATAAGACGCACCCTGGATAGAAGAATTGTGTACACGGATATACAAGTAAGAATGCAGAAGATCGGACAAAAAAGGAGTGAGGAATGGTAGCTCCATACAAACAACATTGTTTCGAAATACAGTGTACTATGAATATTAGAAACATGCGCTCATGCAGAGATAAAATTAATGCTTCATTGTGGTTGCCGAGTGCAAAATTGTAAACCATAGCCATCTCGCGACGATCATAAACAGTCGCTAACGGCGGGGGGGGGGGGGGGGGCAAGCCCCGATGATGTATGCAAGTTAGTTTGCAGGCACAAACCCTTGTTGGTCGTAAAGGAGTCTGCGCCAAGACTACTATATGCACCACTTCGGCAATATAGGCCCTGTGTTGTATATCTTCTCCCAACAAGGCTTGTCAAAGTTGTTGGGGGAGGCTGCAGTGGTGCCAGAGTGTGCTCTGAGTGGTGCGTGTATTAGTCTTGGCACATGCAGACTCCTAATACGACCAACAAGGGTTTGTGCCTGCAAACTATATACGTGAAGGCAGACAACGTAAAATCAGGAGACTCTACACAGTTGGTCTAGTCGTAGCCCCTAGACAGTTTTGATATTAAACATTTCGCTTATTGTTGGATTCCCCCACCCTTATTGCAATAGGGCGATACACGCTCCGTGCGTATAGTGCAGTATGATAGAGCAATTACAAAACCTTTGTTTGTCGGGGAAAATTGTCGGGATCATGCCATAACACCTGTAGCGTTATCTCGCACTCAAGCGAGCCTTCTACACAGAAGTGGTTAAGATTCAGTCCAAACGCACGCGTGCACCAATCAGACTCTCCACTCGACGAGCCCAATGATCACAGGCACCAATTTCTTTACTATTCAAACACTAATAGCATCTTTATTGGCGTTCTTCTTTAGCAGCGTCGAGCTGGCATGTGTAAGCATCGGCTGCACATAAGCGTGGTTCACTGCAAGTGAACAGAAAAAATACAATACAAATACATAATAACGTTTGCATTCTTTGTACTTTGTTACAATTCTTTGTTTCTTCTTCAATTCAACTAATTCTGTTACCTTATTCAACAGTGCACATACAATTTGCACGGTATATACATAGCCTAAATGCTCCTGGCTCAACTGAGTCAGTGTATTCTTTCACTAACATCGAAACTTGCAAGCTTCTTCCAGCATTGCATAAATTAGATAACAACTTCCACAGTACACTACATATAGTGCAATAAAGAAGGAAATGGAGGATTAATTGGAAGAGAGAGGGAGAGAGAGAGAGAAGGCTGAAGCAAGGTACAGAACATAGGAGGAGAGGTAAATCTGTGATAAAACAAAGAGCCTGTTCATTCAGACCTCTTTTCGTAGTGAGCTAATCCCTTCCTGCTCTGCTACAAACCCAAACATTGGAAGAGGCACTTACAATTAAGATGCTCCTACACAACTTCTGTAGGAGGTGAACTATTCTACACCACAGACCCATAACACGATAGGAAGGTAAAATTCGCCTTTTTCTTCACTACATCTGAGCTTATATGCTCATAGAAAATATACAGTGCATAATGAAGAATCCTTTCATTATACCACAACTACGTCATAAGTTAAATTGTAAGATAATATGTCATCTACCCAACTCCACAAGCAAAGTATGCTGCAACTGGGTCTGAAAAGCTAAACTAATCTCGATTTATGTACAGAGGGTTTTACTGCCTCTTGGCTGGACAATGACATTGTCCACCTACACTGCCCCCATACACCTGAACTTGTATCAAACTTTGGGCATCATATTCTCTTTGTTCTTACAGCATGCTATATACAATACACCGTGACTCATACTGTCATGTTCACACACAAGGTTAAAAGCTGAGATTACAGCTAGGAGCTGTTCACACAGCACTTGTTATATACTGCACTCTGCTCCTGCAAGCCAATTCACATTTCATATAGTATCCGGAGCAAACTTACATCTACAGTAGGACACTTCAGTGCAACAATATAAAACATATCATAGCTTTTGATTCTGCCTATATCTGCAAACAGATATAGCAGCTAAATCACTCATATACTCAATCAATATTTACTAGAGAAAGGTTGAACAAATCATATCAATCTGCGAGATGTCTTTCTTCTTATTTTCTCCTCTGCTATGTAACCTTTCTGTGCATGAGGAACACAGATACTATATACAGACAATAATATTGACTAAATTATAACATTTGATGTTTCGTGCAACTGCCTTTGATCAGCAACATCTCAAATATATAGAAATTTGGACAGAGTTATAACTTACCGACTGTTATCCGTCCCTGACTTCACAGACTTTTTCACTACACATCTCTGCTGGGGTGCAAGTGGTCCTTGCCTCACAAAGGATGATGTGCCAACTGCTGGTGTGGCACAATGTTACCCCTCTCCTCAGAGGGATTATCTAAGGGATTTGGGGGTGCCATACCTATTTAAACACAGTACTTTTCTTGAGGGCGACCAAGGGGTGGGACCCCTATTTGGTAACTGATGTACATGGAAATAATACTTCCTGCCGCTACAACACCTCTTGACACATGTAGGGCGTGTTGCCCTATAATAGGGAGGAGAAGACAGTCCGAAATCTAGACTATTGCGAATGCACCGGTGCATTTACGCGCAGGCGTTGCATTTGACCACTGATATAAAATTTCTCGGCTGGCATTCTGGTTGTTTTCGCGCGGCCACTGCTTGCACTTCCCTGCTTCCAGCACTTCCTGAGACCAGGGAGATTGGAAGAGACAGAAGTATTTCTACTCCATTGTATTAAATGTCACTCTCCAAGAGGCAAAATCCATCATTCATGCTAACCATCTTGCAACGATGTACTGCCGTGCCACTCTGATTTTTTTGATCCTGGTGAGTAAACTGATAATTAAATCCACGTTGTGTTGTTTACTAAGGGAGTAAACGGTGATTACAAATCAATGGCCAGAGAAGGTCGATGACCTTGTAATGATACATACGTTCATACCTACTCACATATCAAACGAACATTATAATACAATTTTTGTATGTTCGTTTGATATGTACAGTATATCATACTATAGTACCTGACTGTTATTAATCTCTTGTGTGTGTGCGTTTGTGTGTTCCACTACAATGTATTATGATCCTTTATGGTTCTATTGAGTTAGCACTAAACAGCACAAAAATGTGGAGGTATGCATGGTGCAAAAGGCACATTTACTGTACTGTGACCGGAAGATATAGAAGTCTCTGTAAGTCGCACTAGTTACATTCAAACCTTTATTTTTTGGCATATTCATTCATTCATTCATTCATTCATTTTTCTGTCCCCAACAGAATCATGCAAATGTAATGATCTTTACAGATAAATAAGTACAGAATACTTTTCATTCTTTCATGAGCGTAGATGTTAATGGGTCGAAACAGGGAGGTGAGCACCTCCCTTGTAGTAAGGAACTCACGATTCCATTTCCTTGCATGTGTTAGCATCTGTTGAATAATCTCACACCTGTTAATAAAATGAGCCAGTCCATTCACAGACACGAGAAGAAAAAAAAAATCTTCGTAAATTTCGCATCAAATAAGCCATGCCATCAGCTTGAAAATAACTAATTAGATATGATAGATTCGGGCAAATTCCTCTTCGAGACAGCACCATATAGAGCGTTGTCACGAACATGATTCATTTTGGCTTTTGGGAGTTGAAAGCGTAGTCTTCCTTTACGGACTAAAGTGACAGTAACATTTAGCATTATAGAGGGGTCAGCCCAATGACATAATTCTCGAAACGAGTGGAGTCCCCTCCACCATAGCGTCTGCATAAGGTCAGCCCACAGAACTCTTACACGTAAGAGTTCTGTGGGTCAGCCTAGTAGCTCAACCTAGTGTTCGTCCTCTCGTTATAGAAGGCGTGATGGAAAGGAACGCCTGGCAAGGCGGGCAGTCTGGCAAGGAGGTACGGAGATCACGTGAACACATAGTCTAGTTTCTAGCCGTTTTTGTTTCGTCTTTATTTCTCCGAGTTGTAGTCGATTGTGTACGTGCTGTACCCACAGAACTCTTACACACGCTGTATTGCGCTAGGCCGAGTGAGGGCGCATACCCAGTGATTGCGACGCCCGAAAAAAACAAAAAAACAAAAACGTCTAGTCGGTTTGTTGAGCGGGGTCAAAGTTCACGTGCAAATTGTGGCAGAACCCTATGAATATTCGCGTCGCACCGAGCTCATCGACGTGTGTATGCAAATACACCGTAATCACGACTGTACATGTTTACAGCGACACGTGCAGCACATGGATTGTGCTGTGAATTTTCAGTGTCAGTGCAGTAGGCCATGGGGTGAAGCTGAAAAAGAGGCTTAGAAAATGGGTTTCGTTCCAGCAGCACTGGCACTACTTTCTGAATACGGAAATGTGATGTTTTGTACATCCTAAATATACTGTAAAAAGTTCTCCTCGAAATATCCTGTAGTTTTTGCGAAAATCCATATTTTATAAACTGCGACCAGCAGCCCAATACACATAAATCGTAATGGGGCTGTGAGCTGTAGCATACAGGATCATGACGGAAGTTTTATCGCGGACAAATATCAACTTAAAATCGGAAAAAAATCTTCAATTTGAAGACTTATTGATAAATTTGAAGTATTGATAACAGAGTTCGTGCAAGGTTTGCTTCTGCAAATAGTTCCTTTCTGTTCAAATTGATGACTAAATGTGACTCGGTCGAGAGGAAACTGGGAGAACTACGCTGAATTGACGGTCAGCGCAGGCGCACACATCACTGCGCACAAATTTCGAATCCATTGACTGGATATTAAGCTGTCTGTGTGTGCATGCACTGGCCGTCAATTCAGTGTAGTTCTCCCAGGTGTATTTTAGATATATATATATATATATATATATATATATATATATATATATATATATATAAGTAAACGAATCAGTAGAAGAAGAACGCCGTAAAAAATAATAAATCCTAGATCTTGAAGATCTTAAAAACGGAGCATAGCATAGATGCCGAGCAGACCAATTTTCTTATTATGTTTCTATATATATATATATATATATATATATGATTATATATATATAATTATATATATATATATGTATATATACATGTATATATATATATATATATATAGCAGTTTGCCATTATTATGTGTAACTCGGTGATTTTGAGAGTCTTCAAATCATGGAACAGTGAATCAGTGTGTGCTAAATAGTGAGAACCAGTGATAATTCGTACTGCATGCACACGTGTCTGTAAAAGCAAAAGGGTATTGATTTTGGTAGAACCACAGTCTCCCAACACAGTATCACAATGTGAGTAAATAGCAAAGCGTCATAAAGAATTAACAGTGTGTTCTTGGTAAGATATTCTCTGAGTTTCCGGAGAATCCCGATATTTCTTGATATTGTTGAGTGGATGTTTCGTATGTGATAGGACCGTTGTAAGTGAGCATCAATGGTTATTCACAAAAACTTCAAAGATTTTTGTTCCAGTTTTTGTCCGTCTATTTATTATGAATGACAATATTTAGTAGGCTCTACTGGTGTATAATCAATTTAGACACAATAATTTGCCTTATCAATATTAAGAGACAGTTTATCGACCCTGAATCATGTTGATACTTTAAATGATTCTAAATTATTGATTAACATAATCAATGTATGTAAACAAGAAAATGCTCGCATCATCTGCAAACATAATGAAATGGAGCAACGGCAATGAATATTCAATATTATTTACATATATCAAAAGCAATAGAGGTCCTAAAGTCGATCCTTGCAGGGCTTCACAAAGGATGTTTTGTGTATAGTGGATTCTTAGTTATTGAATGATAAAATACTCACTTTTTTCTGTTGTGCAGATAATTTTTAAACCTCCTTATTTAGAGCTTGGCTTCGAATGCCATATTTTTCCATCTTATATAGTAAAGTAAAGTGATCAATGGTATCCAACGCCTTACTCAGGTCCATGAAAGTGTCAATGCAATTTTCCATGATGGTAAAAGACTCGG
Organism: Diadema antillarum; assembly: GCF_040938485.1. Lineage (NCBI taxonomy): Eukaryota > Metazoa > Echinodermata > Echinoidea > Diadematoida > Diadematidae > Diadema > Diadema antillarum. Next base: position 1,372,933 of record NW_027271870.1, on the reverse strand, counting down.
TATTATTGTCTTGTCTTATATACTGTGCTATACAATAGCATAATCGGTCGAATGCCTTTTCTTAAACCAATTGCTTAGAAACGAAAATTGTATCATACTTTAAAAATCCACAAAGTCTTTTGTAAACAGTCTTTTTGCAATGAATAAGCAAGAACATACAAATATGATTTTCTTTTACAGAAAATAATTGCATTAGAATGTAGGCCTACAATTAAAGAAATTTAAAAGTATATGCAGTTAATACAGAAGGAGGAAATTCTCGTATAGCATATCATACATACGATTAAACCTCTTTACATCATAATGCACTTACGATTTTGAAGCTGATTACTTTTTGAAGATACGATGGTCAATCGGAGTTATTTATCAGTGGCGGATCCAGGGGGAGCGCACCGGGCGGCGCCCCTTTTATTTTTGTTAAGACAAAAGAAATAAAATGGAAAAAAATTGGGGGGGGGGGCGTGCGCCCCTCCCCCCTTTAATTTCGTATAGAGGCGCCCCCTCTGTTCGGAGTTCCAGGATCCGTCCCTGTTTATGACCTGTCGAAATTCACCAAGACTCATATCTTACTTGCATGAAGCATGATTATTTTCATTTTTTAAAGTAATGGCAGCACTTTGCATTACTCTTTCAAAAGACGTCGATCCAGCGATGTATGGGAGCCGTATGTCGTGGATTGAGTGCAGATGTCGATTGCGAGGTGAGCCCCTCCCCCTCTTTCATTTCTTCTTTTTTACCACGCAATTGCCTTCGATCTGTTCAGGTGAAAAGGATTATTATATCATACCTTTTTATATCTGCCGAGATGGACCTTGTCATTGTTGTTGTCATTTTATGTTGCTGATTGATAGCAAGAATGCAGTCATGTTTTTCACGAAGGTAAGTTTCGCAGTAGAAGTAGTAGTAGGAGGCGGAGGGGGAGTAAAAGTATATATAATATGTATGCTCGATAGCATCAATGATGATAATGAGTGATAATGGTGGCAATAACAAACTTGGTAAATATACGATAGTAACGGTAATAGGAAAAGGCGTCGTTTTCATTATCGACATCTCCATCGTAGTAGATAATAGAAAGTTAGATTGTTATCATAATCATTATACCAATATTGGTTAAAAAAGTCCTAAACTAGCATGTGTTATTAGGTTTTCTAACTAATATGCTTGTGTAAAAACGAGGAGAAATTATTTATTTGTTTGTTTGTTTTTAGCGCCATTGTATGCATATTCTTCTAAATCGCAAGCGTCTTGTGGAAAAGAAACAAAGAACATGGTTTTTGTTATCATGAAGAAAAAGAAGCAAGATAGTAACTCTATCGGCTCATAATTATATTCGTTTTCGAACACTTAAATATTTTTGAAAGGTAACTTCACCTTTTATCAATAACTGCGTAGGCCCTACTTCTTTATTTAAACCTCCCAAACATAGTGTGACGACTACCGGCGATGCGTGAGAGGTACACTTCAGATTGACACTTGGCTGCAGTTCGCTTTGAAAACACAACGAGAACTGCAGGTGGGTATACTCCCCCCCCCCCCCTCCTCCATAACAGGGGGGAGAGGCGAGTCGTGATGGTGCGTCAATGGAGGATTCCGCATGTCTTCAAACTTGGTGTTACAGCATGGTTTTAACCCTATTAAGCCTAAGCTATTTTGACCCCTCGCAGGCCCAAGGGGGGCACATTGTGCCCCCCCCCCTATATAACTTTTTTATTATTTGATGTATCATCGTCATATTTGGCACGTGGGTAGAGTAACTCATACTCTCCATGACCGTACATCTAATTTTCACAAGGTCACCCATGGAGGGCGCTATTTACAAAAATATAAAGAAATACATAGGAAATATGCTAAAAGCATGATTTTTCGGTATAATTTCTTTATCCCCATTATATATGTCTTATTATAGACCAATTATTTTCATATTTGTCACAAATGATAAGCAAGTAGAATCTTATTATTTGTTACGTTTGAAATTTCTCAAGGTCACCACATGGGGGTGCTATTCATATCAACATAGTGATACATTATGAGACCTGAGATGAAATGTTTGGGATGTGTACATGTATAGTTATGACATTTCATATTTGCATAATCCTGGAATTTTGAGATTGCAAATTGATAATATGATAAACTGATGATATTAGAGGCATAACTTGGGTGAAGAAATCAAAATAACTCAAAATATAAAGGCAATTTGTAGAAAATTGTTTTCAATTATCTCTATTATATCTATTGTTTTATGCCTTTGTCACGTAAAAACAAAGGAAATAAAAAGAAAAACTTTCCAGGACCATAATTACTTCAAATTTTGCTTCTTCAACAAATTTCAGCCAAGAAACATCCATTTCATACACTGTAATGCTGTTAAATGAAATGGGAACAGAAAAAAGATGCAAAATCTGACTGACATGATTGTCAGTTTATGGTTGCCATGGCAACCAGCAACATCAAATATAGCTAAATTATATACCAAAATGTTCGCAATAAGATTTTAGGAAAAGTCACCGAATTTGGTTGAAATCGGATTAAGGACGGAGGAGTGGCAAACGAAAATCTGGTAGGGGGGGGCACAATGTGCCCCCCCCCCCCCTTCTTGGGCTTTATAGGGTTAAAGGTCTGGCCTTGGACCTACTAAATGGTGTGGCATGCGATGACACTGGTACTTGGTACTGACGTACTATCATGAGATTCGCACCATCAATTGGCAGGTAGTCAAAGAATGAAATACAACAATGGCAAAATTACTGCTGGAGTGCACATTGCGTCGTGCAATGTTGAAGAAGAATAATTATTTGAAAACTGTAGAAGAACGCCCCAAAGTTGAATTATGAAATACGGTAGTACCACTGTCGTGAAGTAGATACTGTGGACTGGTGGTGTATCAGACTTTTGTTGTGTGTATACAAAGTGTCTAATTGAGGGGACTGAACACGATGAGATGATGTCTTTCTTAAAACATTACGGTAGACACTGATGGTGGTATACTTTTTATTGTTGGCTATTCGGAGTTACGAGGATATCGGTGATAGCACCTGGGTCCCTTGGAGAAAATTCAACGTGTGTGTATTTGTGTAAGTTTGTGAGTATGTGTGTGTGTGTGTGTGTGTGTGTGTGTGTGTGTGTGTGATATTTTCCGAGGGTTATCCGTTTGTGGGGGAATAATTCTGATTTCACATTCTGTTATCCCTCAGTAATCTATTTTTTTTTGTCTCAATCCTTCAAAATTGCCTCACTTAACTCTCATCTCCAGTCCAAAGTATTTGTTGTGCTTTGTGATCAGCACGATTATGCTCTCATTGTCTAATGAAATGCACAAGGTTAAATGCACCTTTCTGTCTTTTATTTTTATTTTATTACTACAGGTCGATATGTCGATCGCAAACATACAAATATTTGAGGTAAGTGATGTACATTACAATTGATATTCACTCAAGTATTACATGGATAGTGTTGGGAGAAACGACTCTAAAGATGGTAATTAAGGCTAAAAAATAGTATCACAACAATGACGTCATGTCGCGTAATATCAATTTAATGAAAGAGTTCTTACTTCCTCTGCGTATTTTTTCTTCACGCCACCATGAACGTCCACTGTGTTGGTGTTGAAGTGGCTGAATGCCTTTTAATGACCTTTAGCCATTTACGATGCAGTATAAGATGTTTTTTTTTTTTCACGTCATTCTCTCTCTCTCTCTCTTATCTGGTTGTAGATGAATAACACATGTCCCATTTGACTTTCGATTTTCTGTTTTTCTTCTTCTTTGTTAAGGCGCACAACGCCTTCAACAACAGGGCGTATGGGTCAGTGTACGGAGGTAAGAAAAGAGTATTGTTTAACCCTATAAAGCCCAAGCTATTTTGACCCCTTCCGGGCCCAAAGGGAGGGGGGGGGACACATTGTGCCCCCCTATATAATTTCTTTATCATAATATGATGTATGACCGTCATATTTGGCACATGGGTAGAGCAACTCATACTCTACATGACCCAACATTTGAAATTTCTCAAGGTCATCCACTGAGGGCTCTATTTACCAAAATATAAAGAAATACATAGGAAATACGCTAGAATTATGTGTTTTCTTTTTACTTCTTTATCCCCAGTATATATATATTTTTTCTCATATTAATCATTTTTTTTATATTTACCCCAAAGGAAAAGCAAATCAACCTCCACTATTTGTTAAGGTTGAAATTCCACAAGGTCAACATATGGGGGTGCTATTCATTACATTATAAAGAAATATATAAAACCTATGATGTATTGCTCGGAATGTGTACATATATTGGTATCGCATTTCATATTTCCAAATATTGAAATTTTGAGTTTTCAGATTGATGATATGATAAACAAATGATATTACAGGAAAAGCTTGTGTGAAGATAGCACAAAATGAAAGGGTAGTCTTTGGAAAATGCTGTATTTTCGATTATCTCTATAGGTTTTCCCATTCATTTTCAAACTTTTTTCATTCAATTTCACAAATTTTTACTTCAATTTCGTCGCAAGATGTCGGGAATAGGCTAATCTTACTTTCAAATTCGTCTTTCGTCGTTCATTTTCAAATAAAGTCCATTCAATTTAGTCATTTGGCATACATTTTCGTCATTTACAGTTCAAATTCGTCAGTCTCACTTGCAGTACTCAAAACAGCAGGATCGATTTCGTCTTTTGTTAATCATTTTCATTAAATTTTCATTCATATTCGTCTCATATCTCTATCCGGTGTGATTTTCCAGTCATTCATGTATTTTTTTTTCTGTAACCGTTCATATTTTACATTCAGGAGTTAACATATATACACATGCCCCCCCCCCCCACACGCACACACACACAGAACCACAGATACAGACACACGTCTCGCAAACGAAAACACTGACAAACGATTTCTAGGCAAACATTATTAAAGACAAAATTTAAGTGTAGAATCGTCGCCTATTTAATGTCAAAGAATGGATAACATAATTATGTTTGCTGATTTCCAGGGTACAAAATTTAAAGTTTGCTTCATGCATTATGATGCAAAAACCTGAACATAACGAGTTAAAGTTCAAAATGTGACACTGACATACTGTCCTGGGTTATGACTTTTGACTGTCGTTATATCCTTCAATCAATTTTGGTTGGCAGTCATGTTTTTCGTGTGTATTGTCTAAGCAAATTGTGTAGGGAATAATGTGTAACGATGCAATTTACCAGAGAAAGTAAAAAACATGTCAGCTTAAAGCTGGTTCACCATCAAAATAAAAAATCGACAACATCTGACTAATTTGAATGAAAAATTCATGAAATTGTGTGAACAAAGACGAATTTGATCTTCACATTCTGCGATCCGTCAGCGGGAGGGACGAATTTGAATGACAATTGACGATTCTGAATGCTTTGTCTTCGAAAATGTTTGACGAAAAACGAATTACAATGACAATTGACGAAATTGAAGTTAGATTTGCGTTCCACGTGCTTCTCGGGACGAAATTGAATAATAATTCTTTGAAATTGAATGACAAAAGTGCGAAAATGGATGGGAAAACCTATATTATATCTTTTGTTTGATGCGTATGACATATAGAAAATGAAGGAAATAATAAGAAGACCATTTCAGGGTAGTTCACAACCATAATTACTTCACCCTTTGGTCCTTCAGCAAATTACAGCCAAGAACACTCCCATTTCATCCATTATTATATTGTTAACTGAAATTGGAACAGAAAATCATGTAAAATCTGATGAACATGGTTGTCAGTTCATGGTTGCCATGGCAGCCAGCAATATCGAACATAGCTGAATTATACATCAAAATGTGCGCAATAAGATTTTAGGGAAAGTCACCAAATTTGTTTGGAATCGAGTAAAGGATGTAGGAGTGGCAAACGAAAATAGGGTGGGGGGCACAATGTGCTCACCTTGGGCTTTATAGGGTTAAGACACTTGTACATGTATGTATCAGTGAAATAATTCATCATTTCAGCTGTCAAACAAATCACTACAACTTAATCATGACAGCAAAGCTTTCAAAAGTAGTTTGCAACTGAAAACAGCTTCTAAAAGAGAAGACTTCGTCGGGAGTTTTCGTTCAGTCCATTTGACATCTAAATGAGGAATTAAGTTGTACACTGATAAATTGGGAGATGTTTTCACTATCACGGGTATGCTAATATTAAAATGAGGCAAGATGATAATGTCAGCACGTCATAAGTCTCCGAGTGATGTGCATGCATGTCTTCACTGAGTTGACTTATACAATTATATAGGTAGATTTAAGAAGAAAGTGACTTTCCTAGAGTTATCCTAAATTTTTGATGGTATGCTCTGGTGACTTCTGTCGACAAAGGAGGACCTATACCTCCTAGTTTATAGACCCAAAATAGTTTTTAGAATAAATGTACAAACCAAGCAAAAGTTGTGAGGCGATGATGTCATTACCATGTCTCATTTGCATATATGACTGTGTTTGCCAAATGTCTTAAAGATACATGAGGAACTCTTAATTACTAAATTTTGTATCATATTTCTTTGTTTTAATTGGACTGTATGAAACTTTCACTGTTCTTTGTATTTAAATTTACTCCTTTTGATCAATTATGATTTTTTGGTCATCTTGAATATTAAAGGGATGGTGCAGTATTGGTGCAGACGTGAATTAAGCTCTTAAAGTTTTGCGAGATACCAAGAAAACACTTATAAAATAGTACAGAGCATACCATTTTAAGAGGAATTCAAAGTTTATTTGATGAAAATCGGGTTTTGAATGACTGAAACATCCAAAATTTAATAAACTGTGGGTCCCACACTTATTAGAATCACTCTGTTTTGGATATCTTAGTCATTTCAAAACCAATTTTCATCAAATAAAATGTTGAATTCCTCATGGAATTACATGCTCTTCCATATTTCATAAAAGGCTTCTCATTATCTCACCAAAAAATGCTGGAAACTTGAAATTAGGTCTCAACCAAAACTATACGATCCCTTCAACGATTGTTAGGGAAGTTTTTCTTTAATCTTAATTGCATTGTGTCGTGAAAATCTACAGCAGAGGACACATGTCACTGGCCCCCGCCTTACAACGATCAGTGCCTGGGGTTAGCTAATCACGAATTCAGTATCATCGACATGTTGAACATGGGCGTGAGGGCGGTATCCATCGATATTTGGTGGTGCGCAGACGCTGTAAGTATGAACACTTTCCATGTGCCCCTTCGTATTGCATGTCATAACCCTTCGGTTTACACGATTTGGAAATCTTGACTCATTGTATATATTAAAATGATTTACACTCTCTACATATGTTGCACATTACACTTTCTGGGATAGGGTTTGTGTATGAGTATTTTAGTGGGGCTATCAGGAGCATACAGTTGTATATTCATAAATGCACATTAGATCTATTAATAGCGTCGTGCACATTCTACGCAGAATACACATTACCCGCATTTTCACTTACAAGTATTCATTTTACACCAGTGCCCATGTATACACATATTGGTGTTTATCTCTCTTGTGATTAACCTGCAATTCGATTCGACGATATATTGCATTGAAGAAACATAATTAGTCCGTCATATTTTTTTTTCTGTATAATATGTATCCTTCAATGTAATTATCTGTTATATTTGTTTGTTTGTTTGCTTTTATTTCTGCATTCAATCAGATGCAATTTGAATGCAAACTTCAAAAAGTACAAAGACAAAGAATAACAAGTGCAGTGAAATAAATTGATAACAGTACATAAATAGATACACATAGGTAATTGCATTGAGCAATGTAGATACACAGAAACATAAAATAAGATATACAGTATTTTTCAGTAAACAACAGAGATCATTGAATGCAGGAGACCACCATCATAAGCGATTAAGCTTGAAATGGATGGAGGCCTCATAAAATGACTATCCAACGACATAACTCTCTTGGAGGAAGGTGATCAGGTGAGTGCAGTGCAGTTGCAGGTGAGAGTGCAATTATCTGTTACATCAAATGCATAACAACTATACAGGGTACAAGCTTTAGCACGATGTATCAGGTGATTCGTATATTAAATTTGAAAATCACAAACATTCCTGACAGTTACATGATGTGATTTTTGAAGTTTATATACCCACATGTTATACGCTTCTGGTGAAATTTCTAAAAATGTAATTTTAGCTGGTTATGGTATACATCGCATGCGGAATTGCATATCATGTCATTGTTTGGGGTAATTCCTGTAGATGAGGGCCGCTTATCTGGTTACCCAGTTCTCTATTGGCTGCGGACAGACCAACGTCCTCTTCTCTGACGTCATAGCTGAGATCGGGCAGTGGCTGGACCAACCCGGGCATGGAGGAGAGTTGGTCAAGATTCAAGTGGACGTAAGTGGAAATACACAAAAAGAACTAAATCAAATGAAAATTAAGTTTACAGGTTTTTGGCTACAAACCGAGACAAAATATGATTATCTGGAAGTTGGATGATTTAGAATTTTTCATCGGTGATGCGAGAAAACGATTATCTTTCGTAGAAACCATTGATTGGATTTGAATTTGTCGTACAAATGTAAACTTATGTTGTTTTGTCATGAAATGTGATTATCAGACAGTTGCCTTCTTAAGCTGCCTCGCAGATGGCATTCTACCTTCGAAAGTGTTGATGCAAAGTCTAAAAGTGACTGTGGTTGATGCATAGGCGCCGGAAGCGGGGGGGGGGGGCAAAACGCATTTTTGCCCCCCCCCCCAAAAAAAAAGCCCCCCCCCCCCGAAAAAATAAAAAATAAATAAATAAATAGATAAAAATAAATAGAATTATATATATATATATATATATATATATATGTATATGTATATATATATATATATATACATATATATACATATACATATATATATAGATATATATATATATATGTATATATATATATATATATATATATACATATGAAATACAAATAGGGAAATTTATTAGCTAAGACTAGTAATTCTAACTCTCATAAATGTTTAGACATTCATTTTTCGTTGCGCGTGAGCAGATTATCCTAACCGCATTCAACGGTAACCGTTGCAGTTTTTAGAGGCCTTTGGCTATGGAAAAATCGTATAAATATCAAAATGTTAGCTTTAAAGGGTGTGTACAGTTCTGGTCGAGGTGAAGATTTAGCTTTTAACGTTTTGTGAGATATTCAGAAACCACTCTATGAGATGTCAAAGAGCATGCAGTTCTAAGGGGTATCAAAAGTTTATTAGATGAAAATCGGTTATGAAATGGCTGAGATATCCAAAAACAAGGTGAAACAAAGAGATACTAATAAAGTTGGGGCATGTCGCCTTTTATTATTAGTACTTTTTTGGATATCTCGGCCATTTGAAAACCAATTTTCATCAAATAAACGTTGAATCCTTCTTAAAATTACATGCTCTTTCATATTTCATAAGTGGCTTTTCATTATCTCACTTAGGAATGTTCAAAACATTAATCCCTACCTCAACCAGTACTGTACAGTCCCTTTAAGCACTGGCGGATTTAGAGGCGGGCACAACTGGCCCATGCCAACCCTCCTTTTGAAGCAACTTTTTTTACAAATTCTTCTTTGTTTTGAAATTTTATACGTGTGCCCCTCCCCCCCCCCCCCCCATCCTCTTGAGAAAAAAAAAAATCTTCCATACGTCCCTCTTCCACCGCTAGTTGTTACTAACGTGACACCTGACGTAGGTAGCGCTCCCGGAAAATAGTTTTAACCCCCGCCCGCACCGCCCACCCCCCCCCCCTTCTTAATTTCCAAAGCGAAAAAATATAGCTACAAACGGCAGTTTTGGGACTGTAAAATGTCAAAATTTTCAAGCTCGTTCGCTCCGCTCGCTCGCATTCAATCGCTGTGCCATTCTCCTGATGTTGCTGCCAGTAATTGCCAGCAGTTGCGCCCGGTGCGTCCCCCCCCCCCCCCCTTAATTTCCACAGCGAAAAAAAGTATAGCTACAAACGGCAGTTTTTATACTGTAAAATGTCAAAATTTTCAAGCTCGCTCGCATTTAATCGTTATGCCATTGTAAAAGAGAATGTAACTGCCAGTAATTGCCATCAGTTGCGCCTGGGCCGCCCCCCTCCCCCGCCCCCCCCCCCCCCACCCTTAATTTCCAAAGCAAAAAAAAAAAAAAAAATAGCTACAAACGGCAGTTTGGGGACTGTAAAATGTCAAAATTTTCAAGCTCGCTCGCATTTAATCGTTATGCCATTCTCCTAACGTTGCTGCCAGTAATTGCCAGCAGTTGAGCCCGGTGCGCCTCCCCCTTAATTTCCAAAGCGAAAAACATAGCTACAAACGGCAGTTTTTGGACTGTAGAATGTCAAAATTTTCAAGCTCGCTCACTTCGCTCGCTCGCATTGAATTGTTATGCCATTCTCCTAATGTTGCTGCCAGTAATTGCCAGCAGTTGCGCCCGGTGCGCCCCCCTTAATTTCCAAAGCGAAAGATATAGCTACAAACGGCAGTTTTTGGACTGTAGAATGTCAAAATTTTCAAGCTCGCTCACTTCGCTCGCTCGCATTGAATTGTTATGCAATTCTCCTGATGTTGCTGACAGTGCTTGTCGTTTCACACCGTCATTCCATAATCCATGTAAGGAAAACTTACAATGTTGCTCAATGACTGCGTTGTTGAATGTATCACATTCCGTAATGTATTGTAGTCCCATTAAGTTTGCAGACTGACAGCGCACGCACACACGCACAAGCATACACACCCTCAAAATTGCTCTTCCACAAGGTGCCCCCCCCCCCCATGTCTCGACCCACGGTACGCCATTGTACACACACATATATATATATATATATATATATATATATATATATATATGTGTGTGTGTGTGTGTGTGTGTGTGTACAATGGCGTATATATATATATATATATATATATGTGTGTGTGTGTGTGTGTGTGTGTGTATGTGTATATTGTGTAACATATGTATGGTCTATCGTGAGCCCCCTCCAATATCCCCCCCCCCCCCCCCCCCCCAATCCAAAACTGCTTCCGGCGCGCCTGGGTTGATGTAAGTAGTTTTAAATGTTGCGTACGTTCATTATATTGCCCGTGATTACTGCGCCTCAAGACTGCAACGATAAGCAAATTAGGTGCATTATTTTGATGAGCATAATAACCATATACTTTCAATGATCATAATATTATTGAAAGTGTTAGATCAATCACATTGGGTTGACAATTAGACTGGTAAATAATCATGTGAAATCCATTCTATAAAGTACAATGCTTTCAGTATAAACTTTTTGAAGAGATGCCAGCACTCAAATGTATATTACAAGTTGATGGCTATAGACAAATAAAAAAAAAATACAGATTGGCCTATCAGCACACATGTGATCATGATAATTATCATATACATGTCAGCTGTCATGCACAACAGTCCTCAACAGCGTTGCGTGTTGTGTGTTTGTCTGATGGGTGTTTCATAGGGGGGGGGGGGGCATGTTACGAGTCCGACATCCACAAGTCATGCAGCCCACGAGTCATACATTCCATGAGGCCGACACTATATACCATAGGCAGAGAAGACCCACGAGTCCCACACTAGGAAAAAAAAACCCACCCAAACAAACCACGAGCTATATTGTCCACCAGCTCGACACTAAGCAAAAATGGCCATTAGTCCGACAGTGTCGGTCTCGTGGGCCTTAATTTTGCGTAGTGTAGAGCTCACGTCGGGCTGTATGACTCGTGGGCTGCAAGACTCATGGACCTTTTTTCAATGTCGAGCTCGTTGACCGTATGACTCGTGGGTGTCGGGCTCGTGGGATGCCATTTTTTTTTCATGTGATTGTGTGTGTGTGTATGTTCCTGTATTGTGTTTTGTGTATTGTGTTTGCGTACTGCCGTTTGCTTTCATAGCTTAAATACGTAACTAAAGCCAAAGTTATGTCCTTCTCACCGCTCCATGTACGCAGGAGAAGTACGATCAGGGTCACGACGCTGAGGTGAACGGTCCTTTGGAGACATATCTTGGTTATGATCGTATCTTGAGTCCCGCAGATCTCCGGGAACTCTACGGAGGTGTCTGGCCGACACTACGGAGGATGAGAGAGGTACATCTGCTCGATCGTATTAAACCAACAAACAAATAAACGTGTATAGGCCTGATACGAAAAACGAGTGTGTCAGACGATCCTCTTTCTAATAATGATGGAAATGTATGAACACAGTCCAAAGCACGATAGAATATGCAACTGATGGTGTGGACCACGACAACGAATCCTCGTTTCTTCAAATTTTGTTCACTTTGATGACGTCACTCTTTCGAATAGATTTATTGTCCGCATTTACAATTTCCATTCGAACGGTAAATGATTATGTGCTGAAGGACATTTAATGAATGATTGCGCTTCTCTCAGGATTAGTCATGACCTGGCGCTATACTTCCATCCAGGACGGTCAAGTTTTGTATTGAAATTGTGTTGTCTTGCATTATAGTATACATTTCAAGTGCATGTCTACTCGATATATCTCACAAAGAAAGGCAGAAACTTAAAGCAAATTTAGGTCCTTCACAGTTCGGCAGCATTTCGTTATCCAATAATTTAACCCGGGGGGGGGGGGGGGGGAGTGCTAACCTGAAAACCTAACTGGAGTATAAAATGATAAGAAATTTCACCCTTATTTGTCTATGGGAAACATGTGTTGTACAAATAGAAAAAAGAAAACTCGCAGTCGATACATGCAAGAAAAAAAGAGGCAATGTAACCCATCACTTTATGTGGCGTTGAATACACACGTGGATGGTGATGTATATAGTTATACTTATAGGTGGCAGCACAAATTGATTCTTTTTTTTTTTCGTTTATTTGTTTGTTTGACCTATATCATGTGAGGCCGAGATACATGTAAATAAAATCACGCTTTAACGGTTTGGAATATCAGTAAGAAAACCACTTTGTCGAGGTGACTTGGATTTACCGTTTGATTTAATTTCTACAGGATGGAAAACAGGTAGTAGTTGTCGGGAATCCTCACAGGACTCACCAGGGAAAATACATCCACGTTAGTCGATGTCAGTCGGCCGGTGTGAATAAGGTAAAGCATTGCCACTTTTCTTTTTTATGAGAAATTAGTTTGAAATAAAGAAGGATTGACAATTTCTTCAAAATGCAAGCTTTTGCAATGCTGGAGATAGGAGAGATTTAGGTAGACGTAGCGTGAAAACCGATACGGAATAAGCATCATGTACCGTTCAGTGTTCAGCACGAAATGACAGCGTAAATAAAAAAGAAGAAATATTAACTGGCCTTGAAGTGGACACGGATATTGGTTACCCAAGCAATAATCAAAGACAGGGTGACAGCAATTCATCTTTTGAACTGGTCGTCAGATTTTTTTTTAACTTCACTGCTGTGTTGCACGAATATTTCTGCCTTCCGTAAATTGATATGACTTGGGATAAATTCTTCTTCTAGAGTAAATGAATTTCGTATTTTGGGGGTTAAAAAAAAAAAAAAATATATATATATATATATATATATATATATATAAATTTTGTTCAGGAAAATTCAGACTTTAATGAAATGACAAAAGAGGTCACAGTTTGCGTAACCAATAAATGAGTGAGTAAACATTTTAAATTCAAAATGTTGTCTTCTCACAAACACTATCTGCTCGTTTGCAGTTTACGCCGTACCCACAGTGTGGCGGAAAGACCATCACAAACTGCCGCCGCTATCTCAGTGACGCCACGCACTTTAACATGTAAGTTTTGTTGGAGAAAAAGAAACAATCATCATATTAAAGAATTGTGATATTAAGCAGTGTTAAGGTAGCGGTGATGGAGACGATCATGGATTTTTGTTTGACAGAAACAACGTTTCCTTGTGATTGTATTAAAAAAAATGGTGTAGATTAGTGTGCAGCTCAGGGGAGACTTATGAGGCGATGCATTCTTATTTGATGTACATAATGGTTGCGACGTATATCGGGGTTGAATGAAAACACGGGAAACTTCAGTGCCTCAAAACTTTGTTATGTTTTTTCCTTTTCTGATGGAAATTCTACATGTACTAGTTTTCGTATGATTTTCCTCTTTAACGAAGATTAATAATTTAGTATATAGTGGAATTACAACTGTTCATTTTAACGTGAGTTCATCATGAAGAAAACTAGAAGAGTATCGAACTTTTGAATACTACCTAATCGTTTTAGATTCCATGTCTTCCACGACGGACCCACAAGAGTCGGAGTGATCACGGATCTTTCGGAGATGGTGAAGTGTCGCATCAACCTGCCGGCTATTGACATGGTCAGCCCACAACTCATGGAGACTGCCGTCTTCACCTGGGCCAAGGGGGAACCAAGTCTGGAGCTAGATGGAGACTCCTGTATCATGCTCAGGTGAATGTTACCCATCAGAAGATATTATCATGGTTTATGAATTAGAATGTACTCAGGGAAAGAACGAGACATGAGGAATATCAGCGCCACTAAAGTAGCGTGTATCTTGGGTCACTAACTGCATACATGCACGCCAGATATGTGTTTATATTCTTATGAGTGATAAACAACAACAACAAAAAATGATCACAATTTTACACATACACTATTCCTACATTATATTGTTCTGTGAAGATAGCAACGCATATTATATTTAATATGTCGATGTCTGTTTTTCTATTCCACACTGCTAAATTATTATGTTCAAACATGATCTTGCAGCCACATTGACCATCGTTGGTATACTTCGCCAGACTGCACTCGCTCCTGCAACTACGCTTGCGAAAGTTCGTCGAACCCGGAGGAATGGACGGTGAGCGAGAGAACGGGGCCATATGACGTCACACAGGACCAGTGTCCGATTGGCTACAAGTTCAGCGTGCCGCATAACGGATACCAACAACAAAAGGTTCCTCCGTGATACAAATTATTATATATATATATTTTTTCATCTACATGCACTATAATAAGAATACCTGTAGGGATTTAGAAAATATTGTTAACATTGTTACAATAGAGAATAGTAAATATTTGTATTATTGACAACTACGCTTTGCAGCGCAGAATTAACTGAGCGTACTTCTAGTATACATATTATAATACCATGTACCAGGGTTTTATCAATGAATACCAGACATATGGCATGAAACTTACAATTCCACAACTTTGAATCGAAAGCATCTTTGAATTTTCCATCTTTGTGTTTTCGTCAGATTGAATAATTTTTGGCAATATTTACTCGTGATATCGTGGTTTCTTTGCATCCACACAGTTGGTCGAAGCCATGGGCATGACTGGCTCAGTGTGGTTGAACTACTCGCCTTGGCTCCCCGCTCGATTCCCCACTGAGGCCGCCCCTCCTCCGCTTACCACCAGTTCAGCACGCACCCTGGCCGCTCCTCACACAGTGATGTTGCTGATGATAACGGCGATGGCGATGACGATGATGATGATGATGACGTCTTCAGTCTTTGAGTTACTGTCACTCCCACATGTCGTCGTGACGAGTGACTTGTGCCATTCCAGCTTATGCACACACTTGCTGCTTGAAGGGAACTCCGATCTATAATTAATTTCAAATACATAATACTTGGCGAAGATATGGTGGGAACCAAATACTCAGAGCTTTCTATTTAGTTGAGTTTTTCATGATTTTTTTAGATGATTTCTGTTTTTCGTATGTTTGTTTCCCTTGGCACTGTTTATCAAATTCAACTTGGCCAGGCGACTGTCTCATGAGGGTCAGTGCCTGCACTGTCGTGGGTCAGAGCCTTCTCAGGCTCTGTCGTGGGTACTCTAAGAGCGCCACCAGCGTCAAAAAGGTGGCAATCTAACTTGCCTCACTACCTGTAGATGATACGGACCAGTCAGAGCCCCAACACTTCGTCTTTTCGATAATGATAAGAATAACAATACAAAAAAAGGGACTAAAATCGCTAAAAACATTTTATTAAAAAAATACCACCTTGGTCAGAACAAATAAGCTGCTGTTGATGAGGGTGCATCCTTTTACAAAATACGTTCATTTCCAGTCTGAATACTTTTTTTTTTTGAATGACTACATTCAGAAATAAAAAGTAAGATGCAACTTTTGAGGGTAAAACGGTATAGCCTTCTTTATAGGACCTCTGAACGGGCAAAAAAAGAATGCAAGTTTCACGACTGAGATGAAACATCAGTTTACTAAAGTGCGAAACACGAATAACATGGAATTTTTCATGCCCTACATAATAATATCTTTATGAAATGTTTATTTGTGTCTGTAGAGAGTTGTTTAAAGTTTACAGATGTGAGACCTTCATGCATGGTCTATAACATGGCAAAATAAATGCAAGTGAGGGTAAAACAGGATATATTAAGAGGAATGACAGAATGAAATAGTACACGTTGTATTATAATCTCAGCAATACATGTATGTAATTCTGAATGAAATAAGAACCTGAAATATTTAAGTGACAGATGAAGATGAATGTGGATGTGCATTTCGGAAGTTGTGAATTTCTTATATATATGATTGCTTGATATGAACATGATGAATTGATTCATTGGTCTTTCTTTTAAAGGACAAGTTCACCTTCATAAACATAAGGATTGAGAGAATGCAACAATATCAGTAGAACACATCAGTGAAAGTTTGAGGAAAATTGGACAATCGATGCAAAAGTTATGAATTTTTAAAATTTTTGTGTTGGAACCGCTGGATGAGGAGACTACTACAGCTTGTGAGTCATATGCGTACAACAGTATAAAGAAAATGTAAAGAAAATTCAACATATTTTCACTTTTTTCGCACGATAAAAGAGCACTTGACTTGCCACTTTCTAAAGGCAGGGGGAATAATATTACCCATAACATTTGTCGGTAACGAGTCTGGGGAATGTATACTTTTTTCAAAAGATGAAATTTTGTGAAATTCTCTTTATATTTTCCTTATATTGTTGTACGCATGTGACATCTAAGTTATTCACACACTGCAATAGTCTTCTCATCCAGTGGTTACTGCACAAAAACTTCAAAAATTCGTAACTTTTGAACGGATTGTCCGATTTTCCTCAAACATTCAATGATGTGTTCTACTAATATTGCTACATTCTCTCAATCCTTATGTTTATGAAGGTGAACTTGTCCTTTAAAGACAGTACTCACGTTTGTATAATGTATGTGAATGTATGTCGGGCAAGGAAACTTTCTGACGTATAAATGAATATCATGCAGTCTCCTTTATGAGAGACGTAACAAGCTTCTCCGGTTTTTTGACATAAGTCTGCACAGGGCTTTGTCTGTTTGCATTTTCTCGGTACTCTGTAGTTATCGTGGATCATTTTCTTCTGTTCATTTGTATACTTCTACAGCAATGATTGATTGCATAAAGCCTAAACTAACTTAGTATGGGTTTGTTTTCGTGTGTGTGTGCTTTTATATTGTTTATATAGTGTTATTGTGTAAGGGATAGGCAGGCTTTAGTAATCTACGACTACGCAAATGACAAATGTAAAAAAAATGCAAAGTGATGTGTCGAAAATAACAGGCATATTAGGAGGAAAGACAGATTGAATTGACATGTAATATGTATGGAATTGCTTATGTGAAAAAGGTTATTGAAAATGAGAATTTCTAAAGTTGCGAATATTCATGTATGTATGGGTTGATACTGAGATGATTATTGATTCATTTCTCTTTCTTTCAAAGGTAATATTGCTATCTGTTACATGATCATAGTATATAAGCCTTGTCAGAGCATGGAAACTTTTTGACGTAATGGCTGCTTAATATTGCTACATCTCTTTGTTCTAGTTCTCCATTGAAACGATGACATAGTTCTGTATCATCCGTCAAGACGAATCAAGAATTCTTACGTCATTTCTTATTTCTGTAAAAATACGAATTGTTTGTGCGTTACCATGCAATCTCCTCTGTGAGAGGCCAACAGCTTCTCCCTTGGTTTTGTGCCTACTAATATTTGTCTTTTCTAAGCACTTTGCAATAATGTTGGGTCAATTTTTTCACTATATTTGTATACTTTTCTATAAACGGCTAATTTCATGAAGCCTATATACAGACTTGTTATGGAATTGTTCCATTATTTGTTTGTTTGTTCGGGTTTTTTTGTTTTTTGTTTTTGCCCTTTTTTTAGTTGTTGATGCAATGTTAATGAATTCTAACGTTGATGGACAGTAAATTAAGAAAAAGCAGCCTTATGATAACAACTTCAAAAGCACAGCGGAAAACGATGATCTCAATACATCTTTCACACGTTTGTCTAAGTTATACTCATCCCAATCCAGAGGAACATAAATCGTATTCACCAGTGTATGACAAAAGAGAGAGAGAGAGAGAGAGGGAGAGAGAGAGAGACAAGAATTGCCCATACACAAAACAGAGAATATTCTGAGCTCTGTTAACAATTTATTCTCAGTTTATACTTAGATAAATATTTAAGTATAAAACGAGGATAAAAAAAAATGAAATACCCTCGCACCGAGGATGAATTAACTTTCCGTTTATGTATACAGTATGTGCCCCCCAAAAATAAACTGTCTAAATACTACTTCAGGCTCTAAAATATAACATCTCACCTATATTTTGCAGAAAACCATGAGTAATGTGAGTCGTTGTGAAGTATGTCATAGACCTGTTTCTTACAAGTTTAGCACTTGGTTGCTCTTGGACCTGCAAATTAACAACAGTTGATTAATATGTGAACACAGTGGACAGAACTTGGAGGAAAGATATCCGTGACATGCTCTACAAAGATCCTCATTAAGTCTGTTGAGAATGAGAAGGGCGTTGAGTGGTCTTGAACACTGGGTTTAGTGGCAACTTAACACCCTTTATCATTCTCAACCGTTATTCTCTTTGACCACCGAAGCAAATGGGATGAGGTTTGCGGAATATAGGATGTGGGTAATAAGTTATAGTTTCATATACCACCCTGAAACAATTTGGATTGATTCACTAATTTCAAAGTCATCGTTGTGGAGGGTCCCGTTATATTTTATCCTCTCTTTTTTTTTTTTTTTTTTTTTTGGGGGGGGGGGGGTATACGGTATAACAGGCCAGAGGGACCCTTTCCATTCCTGGAGCGTCAGATCTTCGAATAGAAAAAAAAGTAATATAGAAAAAACACAAAAGAAACCAAACGGCGTTTCAATGCAACGTATCACACTATTTTTTAACGATCTTTATTCATTATTCAACCTATACAAATATGATATTATATTAAAGTCGATGGCACTGTACAAAGCAGCAAAATGGTCACACATTTTTGACACAAATAACGAGAGCGCTTAAATCTATCCTGCATGGGTAGTGCTCATTCGTCATAGAAAATGGAAGTTAAAACTTGATATCAAACACCTAGCATTCAAGTCATTAAAAGAAATGATTGAAATTAAAGATTGAAAAGAAACAAACCCTAATTGTACAGCGAACAATGGCACACACACTCACATACATACAGACCCACATACACTTACAGAAAAAGGGCAAGAAAGAGATGGGATGAGAGGGAGAAATAGATAAGAATGTTTGGATCAAATGCGAGATATACAGTAATATCAGGGAGATGGGAAGAGATACTATCTGATAAACTTCAAACGTTATACACATAATCTACAAGAATCATACTCTAAATAATGAAATGTTTGGAGATTAGGAAATCAACTGTTTAAAGCATGCAGTAGAAATAAAAGCCATTCATATGCAACACAAACTATCAAGAGGTATAATGATCTATTGGTCGAGAGAGTTAGATTGCATGAGTTAAAGCACAGGGGATAAAAAGAAACGAGTGATGAAGGAGCGAGGGTGAAGGTACGGGTGAGGACGGTAACGGATACATTAGAGATATTGAGAAACTCAAGAAAGATAGAAAGAAGAAGATGGTTTTAACATAATTATGTTTGGATAAGGTGTTTGTTTGTTTGTTTGCTTTTATTTCTGCATTCAATCAGATGCAATTTGAATGCAAACTTCAAAAAGTACAAAGACGAAGAATAACAAGTGCAGTGAAATAAATCGATAACAGTACATAAATAGATTCACATAGGTGATTGCATTGAGCAATGTAGATACACAGAAACATAAAATAAAATATACAGTATTTTTCAGTAAACAACAGAGATAATTGAATGCAGGAGACCACCATCATAAGCAATTAAGCTTGAAATGGATGGAGGCCTCATAAAATGACTATCCAACGACATAACTCTCTTGGAGGAAGGTGATCAGGTGAGTGCAGTGCAGTTGCAGGTGAGAGTGCAAGATGCAGTTGAAGGAAGAAAATTGAGATTGACAATAAGATGACAATCTATACTATAAATATTTGTTAGCTCAATTGGTTTGGAGAATATAATTGTATCAAATATCGTTTAAGTGAAGCTTTCAAAGAATAAATACTTGAACAAGACTTTATATTATCCGGGAGATTATTCCAAATATCCGGACCCGAATGTCTTATAGATTTATGTGTCACTGATAATTTGGGATTCAAAAGGTGGAAATTTCTACATATACGAGTAGGGTACGAATGGACAGAAGTATTGAACCTAAACATGTTATCAAACGATGATGGAAGTTGATGATGTATATATTTGAACATAATTACTGCTACTTGAATAATATTCAAATCAAAAACCTTCAATGTTTTAAGCTCATGAAATAAAGAATCAGTATGAGCCAGAAAATGCGATCCTGTACAAATACGTATAACTTTCTTTTGTAATTTAAATATAGAATTTATTTTGGTAGAGCCGCAAGTACCCCATACAACATCGCAATAACTTATATATGGAAGAATTAAGGAATTATATAATAGAAATAAAGTTGAACGAGGAAGAAAGAACTTCAGCTTGGAAATTATCCCTATATTTCTAGAAATACACGTTGTAACATGATGTAAATGCTCATTCCAAGTCAAACTTTCATCTATATATACTCCTAGAAATTTTGAATTCATTTTCTTTTCTAATGGGATATCATCAATGTTAATTGATGATATTGTTTGAGGGGTAGCTGTAAGCAAAAGTAAAGAAATTCAAAACAGCCTTGTGTGTTTTGTAGTTTTGCGCATGAAAGAATTAATGATGAATGCATATGATTGTATTTTTTTTTTCATACGACGTTGCAGTCAACATGCGCTGTTCTTTACCACATAGGAACTTGGGAGGGGGTTACAATAAGAATGCATGCGAGAGACATGTACAGACAGACAAAGACTGACAGACAGACAGACAGACACACACACACACTCTCTCTCTCTCTCTCTCTCTCTCTCTCTCTCTCTCTCTCTCTCTCACTCACTCAAGGGGAAATACAAACAATACACACAGAACAAAGTACAAAGAATACTTCTGCTGAACTGTATATACTGAAGCCACTATAGAAGAGGTAGATAAAGCTTTTTGGAGATAATGACCGGTTAAGTCGCGCACTTCCACACTGCACGCCGTTGTAACTAATCTATCACTGATTACATCCAAATACAAATCTGGCCATCATTTGACTGGATAACTATTTACAAAAAGCCGTGTGTCAAAAATTAGCGCCTCGTCCCTGCCGTTTAGGCGAGTATCGCATTTCCCTCGAAATAATTCGTCTCGTCAAAATCCTTGCAACGATGTACTGGCGGTCGACCCTAATATCGACATTTCTAATGCTGGTGAGTGTTCCGACTATCAACTTTTGTAGAGCACATGCTGTGGTTTCAGCCATGGGGCTGGAAGTGAGGAATAATGATGATATAATGTATAAGGTCTGAATTAGTGACAAATATATGACTTCATGACTTCGTGTTTTGGCAAAAAGGTGTATGTCTGCCGTTTTACAGCAACTACAAAGCCGAGAAAATCGACTTAAAAGTTTTGGCAGTTTCCTTGATCGTAGAAGCCATCTAAACTGTGCAGCGCTCGGATTTGATTCCAGGATTTAGTATACACTTCTAATTTCATTTCCTGATAATTTTCTTGCATCAAACTTTAAAAAAATACTTCAGAAATTAGCACTTTTAGAGACATACACCTTTTTTTTGCCAAACCACGTTTTCGGGGACTGCAACCCACGCTATTTTGGCAAAAAGGTGTATCTTCACATACACCGTGAGAAATCGTGCATTTAAGTTGGCAAAAAGGTGTATGTATAGAGATACACCTTTTTGCCTAATCAAAAGCAGGAAAACTGATAAAATGATACAGAGATAGTCCCAAATATCTCGGAAACAAAGGCTCGATGACTTACGAAAGTTTGTCACATGAAAATTTCGGCATCGAAAACCCCCCAAATGGTAAAAACCCAAAACATTATATTTTTCTGACATGCACCTTTTTGCCAAATTACGACCAAGTGACCAACTCCTCTTTATAAAAGAGCTGCAAAAGCTTTGATATTTTGACGCGAAACTTTTACGCTGCGTAGATAATACAATGCCTGAATGACGTCAGATGTAACGCATTATACAGCACTCAAAGATCTCCACTAGACAAGGTGTCTGAATAAGTAACTGTGAGCTAACAAAAAATAATTCCAAACCGCTTTGTGTATTATATATTTTATGCATGAATGAATGATGATGACTTAATATAAGTGTCTTTTATAATACCAATTTTGCAGTGAACACATTATTTTCTCATCCTATATCTGGCCTTACTATAATGGAGTTGAAGTATACATAAATGGGGTTATAAACACAAAGAACTTCAGGGTATACTGATATTATACTGATATTATATATTATATTATACTGATACTGAATTATGATACTCTCATGATAATATAAAGGTTATAGTAATGTCAGTTTGAAGATGTAATGATCAATGTGAATTAGACGACCGGCTGAGGCTCACCAAGAGATATTTAGTTTCATGAAGCATGATTCTTCTTTGTTCCTACAAGAATTCCCAGCAATTTTCACATTTTTTTTTTAAAGACGTCGATCCAGCGATGCACGGGAGCTGGTTGTCGTGGATTGAGTGCAGATGTCGACTGTGAGGTGAGACCTTTCTTTTGCGTGTGATTCGTAACATTAACCTTTGATCTGTTAAGGTGAACAGGATTACAACGTATTCATTAAATCCCCTTCTTGTATATGCCTAGGTTGACCCTGTCCTTGTCATTGTCATTTTCTCTTACCGATCCGCACTCATGCTTTTCATGAAGAAAGGTTTCTTTAAGAATAATGCTAATGGTGGCAATGTTAATGATGAGCGTCTTCTTATCTATCAATCATTACCACCATCTCTTATGATCTCTTATCTTATCTAATCTTCGTTACCTATCGTAAATATCTTCTTTGATTATTGACATGATAATGGAACCGATATTGGTAGGCCAAAGTCGTGAACTTACTTTAGATAATGTTCTTTAGCAGTACTAGTGAATAATTATGATAGTAAGGGTTATGTAAAGGTGAAAGTTAAACACTCACATTTTGCTTACATGCGCCGGTGTATATACACTATAATATGATCTTATACGTAATGTTTCAGTGTCTGGTGTAAAAGAAGATGAAGATCAGTTTTGGAAATCCAGACAGAATAATGGGCAAGATAGTTTAATACTCTAACTCCTCATCGGGCTTTCTGATTATTTGCTCACAATCAACTAAGATTTCATAAATATTTACTTTATTTTTGTTGTTTGTTTGGCTTGAGAATACAATAAAGTTCTGGTTGGGAGGTAGCTTCACGTTTGATTACAGGACTAATTAATACATATTGCTTTGTTTTCACCTCCCAAATAGTGTGATGACTACGGGAGATGCGGAAAAGGCACACTAAAGATTGAAACATGGCTGCAGTTCGCTTTGAAAACACAGCGAGAATTACAGGTAAGCGTGTTTCATAATACTCTCCCTTTACATTTTTTTTTTTTTTTTGGGGGGGGGGGGGTGGTGCTTTGTTGTGTGTGTCTGCCGGTCTGTTTGTTTGTTTTTGTGTATGTTTTTATCAACTTCTAAGGTTTAATTGCCTGCTCCCATCGGGCACATAGGCGTTGTTGTTGTTGTTGTTGTTGTTGTTGTTGTTGTTGTTGTTGTTGGTTGAAATTTACGGCGTTTATCATTAACAGTTGGAGGACAATGGCACCAAAATCAAATACTCTTTGTACTTGATGTTCACACATCTTTCACGTCGAGAATTCTTCTGTTTGTTATCACTTTAAATTTTGTGTGATCCATAGTGTACCAAATTCTTTGCCAAAGCACCTGCCACCGTAGTGGTTTCAAGACGAGCAAGAAGATGTAGGTCGAATACGAGGCTCTGCATGTTTCCGACTGCCAGGGTTGACAACAAAACTATATGCATGAGGGTCTTGTCTTTGATATAGGCCTAAACAATATATAGTAACTATTTACTTTGGCTCTGGAAGTGGTCGGTCTTGTTTGTGTGTGTGTGTGTGTGTGTGTGTGTGTGTGTGTGTGTATGTGTGTGTGAAACTCAGGGAATTTCAGTATAAATTATTACATGGAGTTGTTTATACAAAGGAAAATCTTTTTGAGTTTGGTTTCGTTGCAAATAGCCGGTGTTCTTTTTGTGAGCAATCGGTAGAAACATAAAAACATTTATTTTGGAATTATGTGTATGTTAAGAATTTGTGGCAGAAAGTGATAGATAGGTTTGAGATGGCAGATCTTGGAAATCTAGCGTGGAGAGATGTACATTTCGGTGTTATGAGAGGGGATCCAAAAATGAAATTTTATAAAAAAGTGTATGTGTGTGTGTGTGTGTGTGTGTGATCCTGAGGAGAATATCATATGTTTGTATACACACACAAAAAAGTGACTTTAATTTATTATGCATTTTTGTTTTCTTTCTGATTTACATTTTGTTTCAATCCTTCAAAATCCCTTCACTGGACTATCACTTGTCTTCCTGTCAGTCTCTTGTGTTTGTGAACTGGAGGATGTATGGTCAATAATGCATGTTCACCGAGGTACAATAGACTAGTGCTTTTTTTTTCTTTCATTTCAATAGGTGGATATGCCGATTCCTGACATGCAAATATTCGATGTAAGTGATTTACGTTACATTTGAATTTTTACTCGAACATCACTATCATCATGATCATGCTGGGATGGGCCGTGTTGGTGTAAAGGACTCTAAATACGGGTTCGGACGGGGGATAGCAGTTCATTCCAAGTACATTGTATCGTGATTCTACTCAGTGTGACATAGTTACGCAGGTATTTAATGGCAAAGAATATGTTAAATTCATTATGCCAACAAATATTTGTATGATACTTCCTGTAAGTGCATAATATATCGCATAATACTAGCACTGTTTGTATATTAAGGTGGCTAAACGTTTTTCGTGACCAAACAGCAGTGCTTTTAGCTAAGATTTACGATCCACTAAATGATGATTCGAGTGAGCATCTTTATTCAATTCATTCTCTTTCACATCTTATTGTAGATAAAATAAACATGACTATAAGTTGTGATATTTAGTGTTTTGTTTGTCTTCTTTTTCTTTAGTCGCACAACGCTTTCAACAACAGGGCGTATGGGCCTGCTTACGGAGGTAATAGGAAATATTGCCCAAGTGGACCATGTACAATATTTAAACTTGCTGGTTGATATGCCAGAAAGATTACAGAACTTAAACCTTTACAAACTAATTACAGTGTATTTATTAGGCAATGATATTATTACTATATTTGCATAGGCCCTGCGTGATCTGAATGATATCTGTTTTAAAGAATATACGAAAATGATTTCTTAACTTTGTATCTACCTGTCATTCAAATCAGATCATAATGAACTTTGTTTTCACTGTTCCCTTTTGAGCAAGGTCAAAGTTAACATTTATTGGAATATTTATCAAATCGTACTTGCGTCTTGTTTTAAAAATCTACAGCGCTCGACACGTGTCACTGGCCCCCGCCTTACGACGAGCTGTGTCTTGGGTTAGCCAATCACGAGTTCAGTATCGTCGACATATTGAATATGGGCGTGAGGGCGGTATCCATTGATATATGGTGGTGCGCAGACGCAGTAAGTGACAACTTTTTTTTTCCCCAGCATGTTATGTACCTCTGAATCATTCACCATTACCCTTTGATGTGCATAGAAGCTTGCCACGTTTCAACACTAGAAAATATGAGTAAATGAAGGGAAGACACAAATCGTACATGCTCTGTACGGTGCACATGAATACATTTTGCACATTATAATGCATAACTATTTCACACTTCGGTATTCAAAGGCTGATTTCAAACTGGGTAATATAGGACTTACTGAGATTAATCACAAACATCATGTACATCGTTCCAATTTAACACAATGTCATGTTAATTCCCTTTCAGTCATACTAACTCAACATGTTTTAATTTTATTGGTGTTGGAGATTCTGCTCCATCCTTTCGAATAAAAAGGAAATCCAAAATTTTTGTGTTTTTTTTTCCCCTCACGGTAGTCAACTTGAGTGACAGGAGTTAAACTGTCTAGCATTAGTTTGTTTTTTGTTTTTGTTTTATCTCATGTAACGCTTCATTCGGCCTTTACGCTCGGGATGAAAGCGAAGAAAAAATCAACAACTTCTCATTCAATGCAGACAAAATAAAAAAAAAAAAAAACATCCATTGTGATTTCAAGCGTCTATACGCTAGCGAGCGTCGCAATCACTGGCAATATTGTCCATTGTGTGACATGCCGTCATTTTGGGGGAATTCCCGTGTAGATGCGGATCGCTCATCTGGGTACACCGTTGGCCATTGGGTGCGGAGAGTTCAACGTTCTCTTCTCTGACGTCATAGCTGACATCGGGCAATGGCTCGACCAGCCAGGGAATGAAGAAGAATTCGTCAAGATTCGATTGGACGTAAGTGAAATCACGTAACAAAAAAAAAACCCAACAACAACAATAACAACAACAAATAAAACAAAACAAAACAATAAACGAGAGAGAGAGAGAAAAAAAGACCCGAAACGATGAGTAGAGGTGATAGACTATTATGTAGAATGAATATACAAGGACATTTGATTGTTTTTCATGTTGCAGTTTTTAATGTGAAAAAATAATGAAATTCATTTCCTTACTGTAGAATGAATATATAAGGACATTGGATTTTTTTTTTCATGTTGCAGTTTTTAATGTGAAAAAATAATGAAATTCATTTCCTTACTGTAGAATGAATATATAAGGACATTGGATTTTTTTTTCATGTTGCAGTTTTTAATGTGAAAAAATAATGAAATTCATTTCATTACTGTAGATGTCTAGTTTAGAGAATTACCGACTTATTTTTCAGGCTTAATGTTATTCAGTAATCTTTTCACCTGCTATAAAGTATTATATAGGTGACACGCATATTCAAACATGTTTATGGGTTACTGTGCAATAGGCATCTAAAATTATTGTGGGTCATTAAACTTTTTACCTGCTTTGGGAAATTAATTCTTTGTATGTATAGTATATATTCTATGGGAGTATAATCCGTGATCACTGAACCTATACAAGACTACACTTTTCTGTAACTATAACAGTATAATAAGCAAGTGTGGTTCAGAACTTCAATGAATGAAATAAAAGAATTTTCGAAGATCGTATACTATTACTGAATTCAGTCATAAATCTGCACCTCATTATTGCAGAATGGCTTTTGACACGGGGGGGGGAGGACTGTGGCAATATCTAACATTCGCCCCCTATTAAAAACAGTAGGTATATCACTTTGGCTGTACATTGAGACTAGCAACTACCAAACGAAAGCCATTCTATTATCCAAACAACGCTTTCGATAAAATTCTTCCAAGATATTCCAGCAGTTAAAGTACAGCAGAAGTTGGTGGCTAAACTCTAAAAATCCAAGTATCAACGCTTCAATGCAAACTCTACCAGTTTGCACGTCAACATATTAAAACTGTCGACTTTTATGCAAGATGACAACCAGCAGTCACACGAGTTTGTTTACAAGAGTTTAGATTTTAGTGTGTGTGTGTGTGTGTGGTCGTGTGTGTGCGCGCGTGCATCAAAGTCTCTTCTTACGTGAGTGTTCATTGTGACGTGTGCCTATTTTTTTTTTTTTTTTTTGCTGAGTGTGTACACGTGACAACTCTTCGGTATGAAGAAATGTCCAATTCATGTAGAGATATACATTAGGGCATTACTAATATTGTTAAGCCAAGGCTGTCGTGTGATTAAATAACTTATTAGGGCTTATGCCTAAGATGAAGCCAAATGTGTCTCCTTGTCATCGCTCCCGATACGCAGGAGAAGTTCGATCAGGGTCACGACGCCGAGGTGAACGGTCCTTTGGAGAGATACCTGGGTCATGATCGCATCTTGAGTCCCGCCGATCTCCGGGATACCTACGGAGGAGTCTGGCCGACGCTACGGAGGATGAGAGAGGTAAAACAAACAGACCAATCAACAAACAAACAAACAAAAAAACACTCGTAAAAGCACGCATGCGTGGCAATTTGTTGTCTAAAATGCTGAAAATGTTATGCAGAACACAGTCCAATATTACAGCATGTGCTGTTTAAAGTGCTGGTTGCAATGTTAAGTTTTGGATTCATAGGCCCCTTTTTGTGACGACGTCGACTATCAATGCAATGAAGGAAAGTTTGAATAAGGCAAAGTTGTGGGTAGAATTCATTGTCATCACTGGCAGTTGATACGATCACCAAAAGACTGATGATCCATGTGATTCTTTGGGTACCATACTATATACATTCCTGTTTTACATCGAACTGTGCGTCATTGCAGCCTTTATTTCTAACAAATTGATCTTTCATCACATGCAGCTGGTATACTTTGATTGACCTCATTGATTTCTTTTTTCCAGGATGGAAAACGGGTGGTTGTTGTCGGGAATCCCGATATGACCCACCAGGGAAAATACCTGCACGTCAAAGGCTGCCAGTCGGCCGGGGCGAAAGAAGTAAGTAGATTAAGCCAACTCATATATTTATCTTTTAATTACAATAGTTTTTCCATTTCTATTGGGTCTTCTTTTCTTTAAAAGAAGTCAGGTGTAAAGCATTTGTCATAAAGCAGGGATGAAATTTCGATAAACGTGACACTGACGCTTTCAAAGTTATTAAGAAAATGCATAAAATATATAATGCCCTTGATCAAAGATTTCTAACAGCACTTCGAAACCAATACAAAATGATAAACATGGTATGTAAAATTAGTCACACGGAGACAGCATAATCATGAAATAGTGGCTGGCTTCAGAGGGAGGGGGATAACTTGATGAGATTCCGTCTGCCAGTTACAAAAAGAGAGAAAATAGAGAGGTTGGGTTATTAAGAATTCGGTAGGAATTAAAAAAAAAAAGAATTCGGTAGGAAAACGAATTTCATAATCGAAATGTTGCTACTAGATATATGTTTGTTCATAAACACTGTCCGCTCGTTTGCAGTTTACGTCGTACCCACAGTGTGGCGGGAAGAACAGCACAAACTGCCGCCGCTTTCGCAGCGACGCCACGCACTACGTGTAAGTTTTGAGGGGGAAACCCCCAGAAGATAGAAATCATGATAAGATTGTAACAATGATGATCATGATGATAACAGATAAAGACGTAACATTCAAGACTGATGATCATATTGACAGTGATAATAACAATGATAATCATGAGTATTCATCATCTTCTTTATCTTCTTATCTTTTCATTACTGTTATTCCATTGTCACTTTTGCCATTACTATATGTGTATATACTTTGATATGTTTGATTACTTCCTTTTGTTGCCTCCTCCTGGTACACCTTTAGGGCTCCCTGTTTGTTCAGCCCCCCCCCCCCCTTCCCTTGCTGTTGCTTTTTTCACTCTTTCCCTTTCCATATCCTTCTGGTGTTCCTTGTTTTCTTTGATGTTGCCTCCCTATTCATCCTTTCCTTCAATGGTTGCCTCCTTGATCCTCATGATCATCACTGACCCTCCTCCGCCTTTTGTCTGTCCGCTCTCCTCTGCCTTTTGTCTGTCCACCCTCCTGCTCGCTCTAATCCCCTCCCTTTACCTGTTGGGCTCCTTGCCCATGACTTCCCACCCTCTCCTTTGTTTTCTTTGTTTTGTGTACCCAGCCTGTCCCTGTCTGTTCTTGTTGTGTGAAGTCCTTATATGTGATTGCTTTCCCTGCCTGTTTGTCATTTTGCCTCTGACGAAGATTCTGCTAGGATCGAAAGCTCAGGCCCCTTTTGACTCCATTTTACTTCATTGGCTCGCCTTCATTGGATAAGCAGTTTTCAGCAGCTTTTTTTGCTACATGCTGCTTCTTTATCTTATTCTCCTCCTTATCATTATCAAGTATT
Source organism: Diadema antillarum (assembly GCF_040938485.1). Classification (NCBI taxonomy): domain Eukaryota; kingdom Metazoa; phylum Echinodermata; class Echinoidea; order Diadematoida; family Diadematidae; genus Diadema; species Diadema antillarum. Next base: position 1,342,719 of record NW_027271870.1, on the reverse strand, counting down.
GTTATCGTTATCATCATTATTATTATCAAAATAATCATCATCATCATTATTATCTTTACCATCATAAACAACGTTAATAGCATAATAATCATCGCTTTCACCTTGATGGTAGGTGGTCATCGTTTTGTAGTATAATAAGGAGTAAGGGTTCGTTGATAATGACCAATGACAAACAGGAAAGCGTAAGTAGATTTGGCTTTTTTGGAAGAGACAGAGATTCTCCTTTCACAGATATGCGTTAAGTCAAGAATTCTGCAATTTTAAATTCATTTCTTGTTGTAGACATCATTGTCAGGTTGGAGCAACACAACATTAATAATCGATGTGAAAAATGTCTCTATACATTTTCATGTTTGAAAACAAAAACATAGAGTGAAGGTTTTTGTGCAGGTCATTTGGGAAACTTGTAAAGCGATGATGACAGCACCTTGTCTAATTTGCAAATCATGTGATTGTGACATACAGTATTTAATATCGGATCCAGGAATTCTATGAAGGGAAGACGCCTTATCAAAATTAAAGGGGGCACACGCGCCCCCTTGTTTTTTATTCATTTTGTTTCAACAAAAAATAAAGAGGGGCACGCAGCTGGTCCGCCCCCCCCCCCCCACTCCTCGATCCGCCACTGCACTGAAAATCGTATTTTAAGGGTATTTAAAGATATAATAAACTGCAAACTTTTACTTTATTACCTTCCTACTTTTAGACTGGATGCCATCTACGACGGACCTACAAGAGTCGGAGTGATCACGGATCTTTCGGAGATGGTGAAATGTCGAATCAACCTGCCGGCCACTGACATGGTCAGCCCACAACTCATGGAGACCGCTGTCTTCACCTGGGCCAAGGGGGAACCAAGTCTGGAGCTCGATGAAGACTCCTGTATCATGCTCAGGTGAATATAATTCAGGAAATGAGATCATGCTGTATGAATTGAAAAGTGTGTGTGTATAATGTGTATGAGTGGGTGGGTATGTATGTGGATGTATGTTCTTCTTTGTGCTTCTGTTAATATTATAGTTGTTTAACGCAGTAGATGTAATGTCAGTGTCGATAGTAATATGAATAGTAATATCATTAGTAGTAGCAGTTGTATAGTAGTTGTAGTAGTAGTATATAGTAGTAGTAATAGTTGTAGTAGTAGTAGTAGTAGTAGTAGTAGTAGTAGAAAGAGTAGGAGTAGTAGAAGTAGTGGTAAAAGTAGTTGTACATAGTAGTAGTTGCAAAGCGGAACACAGCAATTATAATGCAGTTAATAATTTGCCCCACGCAGCAGAAAAGTGCCACTGGTATCGCACTTTTCCCACACCTTTATAGCTGTTGTTCGAAACTAAGGATCACTCGCTACATACACGTACGTTGTCAGATATGATGTTCAATTATTATTTACATAGAAATATGATTATATCACTTTACACATATCACATATCATACAAATAATGAATGTTTATGAGTGCAATGGACAGAATATTTCATGAGGTGAAAGATGAAATGATCCATTCAACTCGGCTGCGCCTCGTTGAATGGATCAAACATTTCATCTTTCACCGAATGAAATATTCTGTCCATTACACGAATGAAAAACATTTATTATTTGTTTTACATAACGCCTATAATAGATCCTCGTCATTTGATGTTTTATTAATTTAGAAACAGGAGAAAATCTGAGATCGCGAGAGTGCTCAATGAGCGTTTTACGCTATAGCGCGCTGTCGCATACACACACTGCAAACGCAAGCGCGTAACCCGCGTAGTGTCCCCGGGCTCTCAACTAGCGAGCATGCAATGGAGCAAAAATCGTATGGATCCAAAATTGCACTGTAAATGGAGCCAGAATTGCACGGATGATGACGTCATAGTGAAATGGGCCGAATGATCAATGTCAAACAACCGATCAAATGACAAGGATCTCTTCTGGCGTTACATAATCCTATATATTGGTGTTGAACTTAAACTGTCATAAAATGTCATCATGCAGCCACGTCGACCATCGATGGTATACCTCGCCAGACTGCGTGCGCTCGCTCAGCTACGCCTGCGAAAGTTCGTCGAACCCGGAGGAATGGACGGTCAGCGAGAGAACGTGGCCGTATGACGTCAGACAGCCCTTGTGTCCGATTGGCTACAAGTTCAGCGTGCCGCGTAACGGATACCAACAGCAAAAGGTGGCCCCTTGACACATATAGGTTGATGTTCATGCTTTTTCTGTCTGCTATATCAATTTTGCACTACTAAGGGATTTATCAGAAAATATTGATAGTGATACCTTCAAGTAAAAGGATGGTGATGGTGATGGTAAAATAATGAAGATGATGAAAAAGATGATGATGGTAATAGTATTAATGCTAAAGATGATAGCAATAATGTTAATAATGATAATGTTTATAATGATAATAATAGTAACTGAAAAGAAAAAAGATGATGATAACAAAGATAATGAAAAGGAGAAACGATGCGAAATAATGCTATTAGAGAAATAGAGTGATAACAGGGAATAGTTTCTAACAATAATCATGGAGTACAGATTTTAAGTGAACATATTTATACAGGCTATGATGTTATGTGTTTGTGTTTCCTTTACGTGAAACCAGACATAGAATAAATACTCCGATAATTTAAAAAAAAGAGAGAAAGTAATGTAACATAGAAGAAGTAATCTACCTTAAAATATTCAAGAAGAAAGGCCCATGAAACTGATTAATAACGCTCTGCATCTTCGAAATTGTATTTATCTCTGTGTTTGTCTGTGAATGTTATTATATTATGACAGTTTTGACTAGTGATGTCGCGGTTTCTTTCCATCCACGTAGTTGATCGAAGCCATGAGTACGACTGGCTCAGTGTGGTTGAACTACTCGCCTTGGCTCACCGGTCGATTCCCCACCGAGGCCGCTCCTCCTCCGCTCCCCACCAGTTCAGCACGCATCCTGGCAGCTCCTCATACAGTGATGCTGCTGATTATAACGGTGATGGTGATGGTGATGATTATGACGTCATCAGTCTTTGACCCTTTCTTTCTCACGTGACGTCGTGACGAGTGAAGTGTGTCATGCCATGTTATAAAAATTGCTTTAGAATCTCTGCAATCTGATTGGTCAATCGTCATGCATTGATTTTTACTGATCCACATTGAGCCATGCGCCCGGTAAAATCCGAACGCATGGCTCAAGTGTTGTAGGTGTACCGGCAGCATAACGGGGAAAGTGGTTGTGTTTCATGAATTTACGGGGCCATTTTACAACACAAATGATGCACAGGCCCATTTCATGGATCAGTGAGAATTGGATGCTCTTTGGAAACTGTCTAGAACCCACGAGCGCAGCGAGTGGGTTTAAACAGTTCCAAAGTTATACTCGCGCATGCAATAATAATTTCACCGATCCACTCAGTCTGTCCAGTGCATCATTAAATTGTGCGCACACTTATAGCAGGTAGGTGCCACCTCCCCGCTTATAGGGGACTCCGCTCTATCATTCAGTTTGACTTCTTCCTTTTTTACACAAAACAAACAGAAAGGTGAAAGTTCCAGTATGAATGGATAAATATCAAGAATGTCATGAAATAAGATGCCCAACACACCAAAATATTAGTATTTGTTGAGATTATACTATGCGGGGAAAAAAATGAAGAAATGTGCCATTACTCTACATTTGGCTTGTACGTAGTGAGATACACATCTTTACATTTGAACTAGTGGTATCAACTGCAAGTCCAAAGTTACGAATCATCATTGCTAAATCATGATGTCTGTATAATAAGTTGATGCACAGGTTGGAATATATCATGCTGGAATTCCTTTAAAACAAATAACAACAACAACAACAACAAAGCTTGGTGAAGATGTGGTTGGCAGGCCACAGTTTGTGAGCTTTCCGTTTTCTTTTGTTTTCCTGACCCAATCTTCAGGAAAGCGTTTTCATCGTTTTTTTTTTTCATAATTTTTGTTTGTTTTCCTTGACACTGATTATCAGAGTCAACTTCCCTTTGAAGTGGAGGTGATCTAGTGTGAAGTGGATATTTAAAGAGCGCCACCAGCGACAAAAAGGTGGCAATCTTATTAACTGTCCTCAAACCACTGAAAAGTGCCTCGAAAAGTCTTGTAGATAAATGGACAAGCCCGATCCCGAGCCTGAGTCCCGTAACTTTTCGTTTGAATGATGTATCTATCGGGGGAAATTTTTTGAAAATAAGCCATACAAGTTTGTATTTATGTTTTTTTTGCAATGTTACAAATATGTTTTGCTTATATATTGTATATAATTTCTCTGTTGATGGAAATGAAAATAAATTTGAATCTTGAATCTTGAATGTATTTACACAATGTATACATAACGGGTTGATATGAGCATGTGTAGGTCCATTATATGAGCATGTTATTGATAACTGATTTCTGTTTCTATTAAAGTCAGTACTCTTTCTGTCCATTCGTGTATGTTAGTCCGGCGATGGAAACTTTCAGAAATAAGAACTATACTTGAATATTGCTGCATCTCTTAGTTTGAACTGTCCATTTGAACGATGAGTCGGTTCTGTATCATGCGTCAAGACAAATAAAGAATTCTTACATCATATCTTATTTCTGGCCAATTACTCATTGTTTGTGGTCATTATGCAGTCTGCTTTATATAAGAGGCAAACTAACTTGTCCCTTGGTTGGGACATGAACCCATAGAGTGTGTTTATTCGACCTGTCTAAATACTATGTTCAGTACACTTCAGTTCAGTTCAGCTTAGTTCCAATCCAATCAAAAGCATAATAGTTACAGTACAAAGTATGACAATCAATGGTAATCAACAAACTAATAAAGATATGCACACATTCTGAAATTACAAAGTTATGTACTTCACATAATTTATAATACTTTTTTCTAAGTTTTATTCATCCTAATCAAAAGAAACATAAACCGTATTCACTTAATATTATGTACGATACAAAAATTAATCTATACCCAAAATACAGAAATCTCAACTAAAAACATATTAATATTTTTCTCAGTTTACACTTAAAAGTATATCATGAGGATGAAAAACGATTTGATGAAACCATTTCCATTTCTCGAGCTTTAGATTTTTGGATTAAAAAGAAGAAATTAAGAAATCACTAAAAGACTTAAACAGTGACTCAATGCAATAGCACACACATACACATTTGCAGAAAAGAGCCAGAAAGGGAGAGAGAGAGAAGTGGATAAGAATGTTAATTATAAATCAAATGAAAGAGATACAGAGAGTAATACTAAAATAAACTTAGGATATTTGATATGCTGAACGGCATTTTTTTATTCCGAAGCTTTCCGATTATGATAAAAACAGATTATTAACGAAAGTCTGCGAGGACATCGACGGAGGTACGTGCTTATACACTGAAATTGTCGAAATTTTTAACATTTAAAAAGCTTAGTTACTTGAAAATGTGATACTTGAGATGCAACTAATTCATGATTCCTGTAAAATGTTCTTTACCACTTATGAATTTTTTGCTGACACCTGCGAAAGTTCTGTTGCGCGTTAATTCAGTACTCTCCTTACTTGGGTTGTTGCATAAAATCTGAATATATAACGGGATTCCTCTACTGCCAGTTTTTGCCTATTCCTTCCTGAACACTAGAGGGAGCACTATCTGTAGGTAACACTGGTATAGTGGAGGTCATATTTCTCATTTGACTTTTAAACATCATAAATGTGTTTTTGTCTTGATGAGATTTGCACCTACATCATATGGGAAATTACACATTCAATGGTTATAAAGCTTCTCAAAGGGCCATTTTTGAAACTCATGCCCTTTGAGGTTTAAAATAAAAATAAAAATGTAGTGTTGATCAGTTCTTCATAAGATGAATACCTAGATGCAGGCAGTAATCTTTGATTATGGGGGTGTCATCATCACATTATTGCCTACAAAATACTTGAAAAGACTTTATTTGTCAAACAGACTAACTTTATGAATTTTGACCTGTTTCAGTGGTAGCCAAACAAAGAAATACATTACAATAACACAGTCATTCAAAGTTGTGTGATACTGATGACTGCTATGTACAAAGATCTATCTATACCACAACAACATAATAAGAAAACAAATTGTAGCCAAACAGAGTTGGGGGGGGGGGGGGGGGTAAAGGAGAGAGGTGGGGGTAGGAAGGGGAAGGGGGAGGGAGGAAGAGATCTGACACAATAGATCAACATAAAGCAGCAGAGTTTGTATGGGATGAATACTTCCCATAGACTTGTGTGCATTGCATGCATCCTCTATAGGACTCACACCCATAAATATTTCCCCATAGGGATGTGTGTTAAAAATCAAATTTCAAAAAATTCTGTAAAATAGCTGGGAGAAACGAAGTGTTTCAGCTTCACTAACCTGGATAAGTTAGATATACCCTTTCATCCATCAAATTCTCAGGGTGGATAAGTCAGTTCAAATTCTGTCCAGGGGTTCGCAAAGCCAGACTACAAGTTCTTGTCACTCAAAAAATCACCCATTTTCCGTACACGTACCCAATGAAATATAGTCCCCTCAAATTCCACCAGAAAAGCTTTCATCTTCCAACCAAAATGCAATTTGTAGAGGAATTCATACTCAATATCTACAGCTATTCAGTTTTTTGCCAAACTATATCATTGATTTTTAATTAATTTTTTCTTCATTTATTTTGGTATCTTTGGTACGAATTTGTGAAGGGGTCTGGGACATTCCATTGTATTTACGGGTGTGAGCCCTGGTGGGTACGCACAATTAATTCGAATGCCTCGTAAAAGACCCACGTTTGTTAATAATTACCCTGTCAGCCTGTCGTGCATGCCGTAGGATTGTCGAAAGTCGTTTCGTCAAATGAAAACTGAACCGGGATCCAACGGGTGGCGGAGTTCAAACGTTGGTCGCATTCTTTGGTTGATCAAAAGTAAATCATTTTCCCTTTCACGAATGCCTTCAAGAATGCAACAAAATTGTAAAATCCCATTAGAATGCAGAAACATTTCAATTCAATTCATTTTATTTCCATACTTCTCATTTATGGACATTATAACAGAAATCAAACAAGTTCTTTCACCTTGTAAACAATGTGCAAAACACAAACAATATACATGGTGATAACACAGTAATTATATGTAATGATAACTGGTCAATGTCGAAATCGAGATGGGGTTGATCAAAGAAAAGTATGACGGGACCTACATGAAAGCAAGCTTGTTTGGCTGTAAGCCCCGAGTAATCAGTGTTTGTGAAAAAGAAACGGAGAACGGATAGAAGATAAGACCAGATGATGTAATGGTGCCAAATAAGAAAAAAAAAAAACCACTAAAATGTGAACTATTTCTGTGACCGAGCTATCATTGGTTTCAGGAGTACAACATGATTTGCATAATCATAAAGCCTACTTTATTTGCATAATCATAAAGCATAATCATAAAGCCTACTTTGAACAATGAAACACCAAAAATACCTGCAACTATGCACAAAGTCAATATTGACCTAATGAACAGACGACATCAATGGACAGTGCATACAAAACCTTTTAAATTTCGAGGCTGGACCAACTTCCTATCTGATATGTAGACTAACCGGATCGGTATCGCGATCGCAAACACTTCAAAGGGAGGAACGCTGCCTGGTTTGTTTACGTGTGTATAAAAGGGTTTCCCAATTCGTGTTTGGGCTTACAGAAGATAATCACCGTGAATTCATGCGCGGAAACGTAACGAATCGGTTTCCAGGTCGTACGCGAAGTGGCTCATTAAGCATTCCGCTCGCTACAGTCAATCAAAGATTTATTTATTTTTCCCCCTCGAACATGTTAGTGTTGACACAGAACTCCCCTGCATACATGCAACACTGGTGGCTAGTCGAAGAGATTCTTTGTTCCCGCATTCTTCTCCTGTTGATGGACAGAGCCAAGTAGCACTACGTTCTGATATTGTGATGCAGCAAACTTGAAACCTTCTTACCTAAGGATTTTCCTCTCAGATATGAATAACGTTACACCTGCGTTTTCCTGAATTCATACGGATTATACTACAGAGATATTAGGTTCTTGTTTATTCTGAACAGACCAAGGAATGTATGCTACTTTGTGTTTTGGATGTGAATGATTTCCCCCTCTAATTCGGAGTGCTTCTCTCGCTGTACTCATTGGTCTTAACACCTTCTTCTCCAAATGGCAAACGGAAAATCGCTGAAGAAAAGGTAACCAAGGCGACCTGTTTAAGAGCTGAAGTTTTTTGAGAAGCATGGATGGATTTCAACATCGTTTGGACGCAATAGCCAGTGAAAGCCAACGCAAAATACCTTTGTTGCATGCAAGGCAAAGCATCTCCACCGGCCAGGAATCTCGAGAGAGGAGGATCAGTCTCGACAATCGACGTCAGATGGATCGTCTTCTAGAGCCAGCCGCATCGACGTCGAAGGGGCGTTCGGTCACGTTCAGTGATGTGGTCAGTGAGAGCGACGCTAATTCGGTCGCGACATCGTCAAATCGGCGGGCACCGGCGACGCAGGCGGGGCTCGTTCGGGAACGCGCTGGGAGTCAGCTGAACATGAAGCGTGGTTCGACGCTGTACTTTGGAAAGGACATCACCACGTCCATGTGGTGGAAATACCGACAAATCTACGATGGTGTCGGCGCTTTGCGCGGGAAACCGGAGACCTGCGGAGAGACTGAAAATTCCTATCGTCTGGAACCGAAATTGGGCCACAAGTTTGCGCCTGGAAAGGTGGAGGAATGCATACGACAAGTGTTGGATTCCCTCTTCGTGAAAGAGACCTACAATCCAAAGACCGCAGCAGTGCTGGCAGAGGCCATCTCCGACACCGTCAAACAGAGGGTGAAATCGCTGTCGACCTTCGAGCGATATCGCTTCGTCGTCAACGTCGACATCGGATCGCGGATGCCTGGTCAGGAGATCGTCTTCGCCAGCCGCTATTTGTGGAATACCGACACAGACGGGTTCGCTACGGTCACTGATCAAAACAAAACAATGTACGTGATCGTGACTGTCTATGGAATATATCTAGACTGATGACCAGATTAACGTGTCAGTCACTGTCATCAAATCTGTGATTATCCAATGGGTTGTTGAAGAGAGAAAATAATGCGTATTGCATTGGATACATTTTGATCCGACGGGCCTCCAAGTCGATACTTGGTTACAATGCAGTTGAACATGATTGTCTAGTATGTCACCTGCTTCAAAGCTTTTTGTAGTTCCCATTTATACCAATATCATGAGGGATATCATTTATTTCTTTTACACCCGGAAAGCAGTTGCCATGCGACCTGACACCATTTACCTCCGTGAAGATGACATTGTTAGCAACGCAAGTATGTTTGTATACTGAGTAATTTGAGTCGTCCATCAATGATAACTCCATCTACCATGTCTACTCTTGTACGTATTTCGATGTTTTGTAGAAACAAAAGGCTAGGTCACTATTGTATTGAAGGGATCGTACAGTTCTGGTTGAGACCTAATTTCAGTTTTCTAACATTTTTAGGTGAGATAATGAGAAATCTCATATGAAATATGAAAGAGCATGCAATTTTATGAGGAATTCAACGTTTATTTGATAAAAATTGGTTTTGAAATGGCTGAGATATCCAAAAAAGAACGATTCTAATAAAGTGTGGGACCCACACTTTGTAACCATCGCTTTGTTTTACTTTATTTTTGGATGTTTCAGTTATTCCAAACCCGATTTTCATCAAATAAACTTTGAATTCCTCTTAAAATGGTATGCTCTGTGCTATATCATAAGTGTTTTCTTGGTATCTTGCAAAAATTCGAAAGCCTATTTCTCATCTCAACCAAAACTGTACTATCCCTTTAACAAACCTTTAGGCCTTCACAGTTTCCCTAAGGACTTAATAATGAACTTTTCAATTCTCTCGTTATTCTTCTATTAATTTCAGTACTTGGAATCCAGTTTGCATCCTCTAGTTGTCGCTATGTCGGGCAATCCTCAGGCAAGTGTGCCGTGACTCTCAGGACCAACATTTGTTATACCAGGCATTCATGAAATCTGAATGTTTTATAAAAACGGTTTATTTGCCCGCGTGAGTCCAGTCAACAAAGTTACAAATAGCACCAGTGTATGGATGCACTTTTGAAATCTAAAACTTTTTTTTCATGCTCCCCCCCCCCCATTGTCAATCGCACAACTTATCACGTTGCGTGAGCTAACCTCAAAGACATTGAGTTTGAGGAGAATGCAGTGTTGCCATAGAAATTTACTCTTTCTCAGGACTTCAATTTAAAAGCAAAGAAAAAAGACAAAGGCAAATATAATAGTAATTACTAATGAAAGGTGGGATCTCAAACTATTTGGTATCTCATCCGTTGACGTTTAGTCGTAAAATTTCCTAAATATAAATTCAACTCAGTTAAACCAACCGTTTCCAAGCTCTGGCTACCTTATGTCTTTCCGAGGAACAAAGCCATAATGACCAGCTGCTTCTTTAACACACACAAACATTCCCACGCTTGAAATTCAGTTTTCACGCATTACTTGTAGCTGTTTCGGGCAAGAACTCCAGTCAACTTTCTTATTATCTGTTCTTCTGTTCCACTCTTTGTCATAAACGTATCCATTAAACTTAAGGGGTTGGTATAGTATCAGTTGAGGTAAGAATTCAGCTTTCAACTTTTTGCGAGACGTAATAAGCCACTGTATGAAATGGCAAAGAGCACACACTTATTAGAGGAATTTAAAGTTTATTTGATGAAAATCAGTTTCGAAATAGCTGAAATATCCAAAAACAAAGAAAAAGAGGCAATTCTACTGAAAGATGGGTCCCACCTTTTATTAGGATCGTTTAGATTTGGATATCTCAGCCACTTCAAAACTATTTTTTTTCAACTAGACTTTGATGAATTCTCTGAAATTACATGCTCTTTCAAAATTTTTAGAGGGTATCATTATATAAAAGAATTATCATAAAAAGCGAAGGAAATCTGAAGCCACATCTCATAAACTGTACCATCCCTTTAATAAATTCGTTGCTTTTTTTGTGGTATTGACGCAATGTCGAAGTGTATAGTAACTCTTTTGTTCTCCTCTCCCTGTTTCTTGGTAATGTATACATTATCAACTCTGCGCTACTGAGATAATGAAGCTGTGTAATATCAAATGAACGTGAGCTCCCTCGTCTTGTGAATGTTAATGGATTAGACAAACATCTCTTTAAGTGGAGCGCATCGTTGTTACAAAAGGGTGGTTAATAACGGTTTTGATATTACGTAACGGAACTTGGTATCCATGGCTGCGTAGTCATGGTAACGTGATTAAACGCTACAACCTATCTGTGTCGCAGTATAATGCCTCAGTTCTTTGGTCACACCACCGCATGTATACGCCCATCATATTATACACCTGATAATAACTCCACTACACATAGAAGTCAAATGGTATAAAAGTGTTAAGTGGAGTTGCACACATTGGCATGATATGAAGTCTGACATGAGGGTTATCGTGGCATTGCGACATGGTGGTAACACATTGTTCCTTTCTATTCCTGTAGTAGTCACAATTATGTTATGACGTAATTACATTGGTATAGAATAGACCAAATGACCTCACAACAGATGACTGAAATGCAGTGTGCCACATTGATTACTTATTAATAGGTTTGTGTGCAAAATTTGTGCACATCAGTTGACACATTGGCCCAGAATGGGTTAAAGAATTCGAAATGTTATCCATATGCAATATCAATTATTGATTAGTTTGAAGCGTTTGGTAAACCTTTACATATTCTTCTAATACAGACTTCAGGTTAAACCTGGAAGAATACACACGCAGAGTAGACAACTGTAAATGTGAAAAGAATATCCACAGTGTCAGTGTGGTGTAAGCAGCAGCATGATAATTTTCCCTTTATAATTCAATCAATGATAATGATATCTTTTAAAATGAATTGTTATCAGTATGGATTTTTTTTAAACTTTTGTAAATTGCACGTTCATTTCTTGAAAATGATGTAGATGACGAAAATGGTGTATCATTGGTACTGTAGTAAAAGTGATAAGATTTTCAAAAATATATAGCACTGTAGTAGATAGTAAAGTGTCTGATAAAATGATGATTAGTGATTCATAATGAAAAACTGACGATTATCATATGCTGCTAGATTACCCATGCCTAACTAACAAGTAATCAAGATGAAAGAAACATATTATTTAGAGGGGTGAAGGTTCAGGTGCGAGTTTTCTTCACTTTGTCTCCCTCTATTTTATTTATTTACAGATCAGCAGTTGCGATCTTAACAAATTTAATTTGTAGAGGGAGACAAAGTGAAGGAAACTCGCACCTGAGGTAATCGAGATGTTACTTATAATGAAAGCTTTTGATATTATGAATATGCTTTCTGTTTTCTTTGTCTGTAAGATGTTTCATTGCCATCCGTCCCTCTAGAACTGTAACGGTAAAACTGTTTGTTTTGAAATAGTGAAATTTCTACAACGACATCATAAGTGAGTACCCAAATTCCAGCGTATTCTTAATTGACCTACAAAGTAGTTATTCTATATGATATGGAAATAATTTGACACATGAGTATGTGTAAATAAGTATTCCGTGCTCTCAGCGTACTCCCGCAGACGTGAATGTGCTGGCAAGGGGCGATTTCTCTTCAAGAAAATAGAGTTCTGTTACAGAAATTGCAGTTGAAAACATATATGTCATTTACAGCAGCTTTTCCAGCAATATTTCGATTTAAATTGTGCTTGCATACATTAATGGTGTTTGTATACGTCTCCTTTCATAACATGTGAATGACTACATAGAAGTAGCATATTTCTGGCGGTTCCAAAACATTCATATTTGGGCTGAGGGAGAATAAAATGATTGCTAGATCAACAAATTGTTTGAAGATTATGATATTTTCAGAGGAGAAAACTTCCACCAAGTTTCACCAAGAACTATTGAAGTAAGTGTATACAATATTTCAACAATAATAATTATGTACAAACCTATACGCGTTTCGTCGTTAAAAGGATGTCACGTATGTACTCTTTGCAACCGATGTGTGAAAAACGGGTGTCAAAATACACACATTAAAATGATATTGAGCTATCAAAACAACGCGTGCGATAATTTTCCTATTCATTAACTGTGATTAATGATTATTCACACGCCGTGATATGACTTTGGAACTTGAATGGACGTTATCAAAGCGCTCATATACATGCAAGAAAATACATTGTTTAATGGCAGCAGAGACGTGAGTTCGTTCAAAATGTCCGAGCTCGTAATCTTTGTTGACTTAGATACGAAGAAAAGAATAGAAAAGATCTAGAATTTAACAAGAGATCATAGATATACATGCAAGTAGATGACACTTTTATTACAATTCTGCCTTTGCTTAAAAAAGAGAACTTTTCCGATGGTTCTTTTTACTTGACCCAAGCATTATGTGAGATAGTATAAAGATATCATTCTTACAGTAACAGTGTACATTATAGATTTGGAAAGGTACAAAATATCACGAGTTCCACCCCCTTGGTCGGTGTTGATTATCTCTTGTTGAGGGTTTGGTCAAGTCAAATTTATCATAATACACACAGTAGTTTACAAGGATCACAACATAAACAAACCAGTGTGTGGAGATGATAATGATAGATTAGGACGGAGGATCATGTCTGCAATTATTTATCTACTGTACTGTCCTTTGTCTTTGCCTTGTGCCTCCTGTTTAATCCAGAGGCAGCCCAGGCTTTTCATGTGACATTGTTTATTCATATGATAAAGAATGTTGAACAACAAAATTTTATTGAACGGTAATTTTACGTTTTATAGCAAAATAATAATGCTTATAAGGCACCTACACCAACACAAAATTATCATCAATATCGCCACTTTAACCCCTATTTACACTACCAGCGAAACCACACCCCAACCTATACCACTACCGCCACAAGTATCCTTGCCCAAATCTCAACTATTACAGTCACGATTACGTAGCCTGCAATTATATCACCACTTTTATCTCTCCATTATAAAAATGCTACCACAGCCATGCACCTTCAACAACAACCACTACCAGTGACAATTTCCATTTCATGACCACAATTTCTTGGACACACCATCTATTAGTGTCATTAAGAGTGATGTATACATATGATTATCTTCCTTCTCTTCCTCTTCGTTATTCATCCTCCTCCCCCTCCTCAAACCCTTCATCATCGTCATCTATTATTGTTATTATTATTATTATTGTTGTTCTTATTATTATTATTATTATTATTATTATTATTATTATTATTATTATTATTATCATTATTATTATTATTATCATTATTATTATCATCATCATCATCATCATCACCATCACCATCATCATCATCATGAGCATCACCCTCATCACATTATTCTTCTTCATTTTCATCTTCGTCTCCTTCCCAATATTTTTTTACTGTTATCATCATCATCATTATCATGTATGTCATCCCCACATGTGTAGCATAATATCACGATACTCCTTGCGCACAATCACATGCTGGCATTGAGGCGCACGCTCCGCGAGCTGACAAACTACGGTAGATCTCGGTCAGATGGCGGACGTTGAACATCGCTTATCGGGCTGCAACGCAAGGGTGCAGGGGTCTTGCTATCTCCACAGCGAGTCGCCATGGCGAGCTACCGCTAATCAAAAAATATTTGCCTGCATGACGGGGGAGCAAGCACACAATCTGCCAAACCTTGGAAACGTTGTAAATCTAATCTAAATGACCCTTGTCTTTAGATACGCGCCGATGTTTCTATCGGCGTCTAACCTCTTTAATGTCACTGATAAACGAACCAGAAAATAAATATACCAACAAATATAGCGGGAATCCATTCATGACAAGACTTTAAATTGTACTTAAGAGCGTTGTAGTATAGACGTTGTCCATCATGATTTAAATCGTCATTTATTTCCTATCAATGTTCTGTGTGTGCGATTGCATGATTGCGTGTTGTATTGCAGTATCTTATTTAAATACATTATCATGTGGAGTGGAGACTGCACAAAAAACAACAACTTTGAATTAAAGAACAATACCTTTACACACACACGCACACACACAAACACATAAAGACGAGGAAGATTTAAAAAAAGTAAAGCAAAGATGACGTCGAAAAAAGGTGCACGTCACAAGCTCGATACCCACGAGTCACACAGCCCACGAGCTAGGCACTTAGTGAACCAGGCCCCCGAGTTATACGGTCCACGAGCTACACGCTATAAAACAAATAAGGCCCACGAGCTCGAAATTACATATCGGTTCCTATCGTGTTGTATGTAGTATCGAGCTTGTGGGCCTCATTTGCATAGTGTCGAGCTCAGGGGCCATATTTGCATAGTGCCTAGCTCAGGAGCCTGTTTTACTTATTGTCTAGCAAGTGGGCTGTATGACTCGTGGACCTTTTTTTTTTTCAACGTCATAGCTCGTAAATCGTATGACTCGTGGTTGGAGAGCTCGTTGGATGATCCCGTCGAAAAAAAAAAGAACAGCATCTCCAAACGCAACGTGGTTTATCACCGGCACAATGAAGATTGTTTGTGGTGGCATCCGATTGTAATTCAGTGATCAAGAAACACTAATGAATGATTAACCAAGGACAGATCCTCGACTATTAAGGAAATAGTCACTGCATGGTAGATTTTATGCTTTTTCCGGCGAAGCAAAGGGGACAAATGAATGAATAAAACCACTAGCCAGGATTTTTCCCTTCACGCAATGTCTTCCCGTCCAGCCGAAACGCCACTGGTCACACAAAAGCTGAGGTTATAAATGAGGACTCGGCGTATTTCGTCATGTGATCGTAATCGTTTCGTCGGCGCCCAAAAGGGGTGCTGCGATGTTAAAAAGACAATCAATGGTCGAAGACGTAGTAAAAGATCTAGCGATTTATATTCTCAATGTAATGATTTACGTCTCTTAAAAAAATCCATCATCGTTATGTTTATTGCATATGAGTACGAGATAACGGATTGCGCATTATGCGTTGTTTGGGCTACTGTAGTTTGCTTGTGACAACGAACGAATTGGCCATTTACAGCCGATACGGCCGATGCCGACCCAAATTGCTGGTCAAATTTATTGCTGCCCCATTGTAGTACAGGACACGGGTAGTTTAACGGGTCATGGAAAAAACTGTGGCACGTACTCCTTGCTTCAGTGACGTGGGAAAGCGAGAACGAACTCAATGACTGCTGTTATTGGTATGTGTTAGTGCTTCTTTAAAGGACAAGTTCACCTTCATAAACATAAGGATTGAGAAAATGGAACAATATTAGTAGAACACATCAGTGAAAGTTTGAGGAAAATTGGACAATCGATGCAAAAGTTAAGAATTTTTTTAATTTTTGTGTTGGAACCGCTGGATGAGGAGACTACTACAGCTTGTGAGTCATATGCGTACAACAGTATAAAGAAAATGTAAAAGAAAATTCAACATATTTTCACTTTTTTTCGCATAATAAAAGAGCACTTGACTTGCCTCTTTCTAAAGGCAGGGGGAATAATATTACCCACAACATTTGTCGGTAACGAGTCAGGGGAATGTGTACTTTTTTTAAAAGATGGAATTTTGTGAAATTCTCTTTATATTTTCCTTATATTGTTGTATGCATGTAACATCTAAGTTATTCATACACTGCAGTAGTCTTCTCATCCAGCGGGTACTGAACAAAAACTTCAAAAATTCATAACTTTTGAACGGATTGTCTGATTTTCCTCAAACTTTCAATGATGTGTTCTACTAATATTGCTACATTCTCTCTATCCTTATGTTTATGAAGGTGAACTTGACCTTTAACGTGATTACCTATTTTCCTCAACCCTTTAACAAGAATATATATATATATATATATATATATATATATATATATATATATATATATATATATATATATATACACAGGGCGTATCAAAAAACTTTTGAAGAAAAAAATTGTCTAAATTACATTTCAAAATATATGGAAGATTTTTTCATATTTATGGATGCCCAATAGTCTCATCTATCAAGTGCAATCAACGAAACAAATTTTTGTTCACGCTTGACTGAACACTGACGCTCATTGTCCAGAGTGTGAAAAATGACTTGCGCCAAATTGAAAGAAGATGGAAAATTCAGCCAGCAGTCCAAATAAGTGCTCCCATTCAAACTAATAGCGTACATAAATTTGGATCCCGTGCTCTGTGTGAAGGTGTTTTGGAGACAGATTTAAACACCTGTGGTATACTGATGCAACAAGGTACTCCTTTGTTCGTTTTCGTTTTAACATCCCCCCCCCCCCCACACACACACACCCAATGCGCTTTGGAACAGATCATAATGTACCCATTCTTGTATGTTTCTTTTTAACCAGACATTGCCAGGTACGGTACAAGGGGCACCTGTCAATACTGGGGTATAGTTGCTACACAATGATAATTATCGCCACAGTAACAATCACAACGCCAACAACTTCACCCTCACAAACTCACATAAAACAACTTCTCTCTCAAAAACTTACATCAACCTTCTCCCTCACAAACTCACATCATGGACCGTACAGGATTTTGTGGTAGGGTCAGTGCTCACATCAACCAACGTTTCTCTCACAAACTCATACTAACCAACAACTTATCCCTCACAAACTCGAATCAACCCAACAACTTGACCTGCAGAGCTATGAATTAACGGATCATTCTCAGACTGAGTTCTGCTGGCAACACTTTGAGGAATAACAACCAATGGAACGCACATTCCACCACAAGGCCACACTATTTACTCCTCACACTTTCAAGCACATATCGAGACAAAACGCTTATCGATAACACCAGGTTCACGCAGAGCAAAGGTTCAATTTACTCTTTTCTTGCATTTAATAATGATAGCATCTTTTCCATATACACAAAACTGTACAAATAATATCTAGCAAGAACAGGATTTAAATGTATCTTAGTATGTTCATCTTTTGTCTTCACCTCCACTTCATTCAAACAATAACAATAACAATGACAAAACGACATGTTTTTAAAAAAAAATTTGACATGACTGTGATCGAGAAGACGAGGGGAGGTAAATAGAGTTCGGCCAACAAACAGAATGACTGCGAAAAACAGCAACAACCAATGGAGACCTTGCAAAAAAACAAAAAAGACTGTCTTTATGACCATTTCACAGAAATGAACACATGAGCGAGTCTGTCGCATGTTTGGGATTAACAGGAGTGGAAACTATTAGACAGATGGAAGCAAAAAATAGAGGAGGAGAACAAATAGCAATACCCTTCCCCACTACAAGCTGCTTTCAAATGAAATAATGCCTTGGTTTTGAAAGGGTGCAGTATATCCTCCATTTTTTTTTTCACTTCCCCTTGCTTGCCACAAAGTATATTTCGCAGCCATCTTTCTTTGATTCTACTTTTGTTGTTGTTCTGTTTGTTCTGTTGATCTCTGCTTAATGGCATATCAGGTAGGAGGGGAGGGCAGAAAGGGGGAAGGGGGAAGGGGGAAAGGGCAGGGGGCGGGTTTCAGGCAAGGCACAGTGGCTGCTGCAGCAACAGTGACGTACCCTTCCACTTCATTACTAAGAGGGGGCACAACACAAACAGCAACCGCCAACTCTATCTCCACATTCTCCGTCCCGTACAGCTGTCGAAATATATTAAATAAATACTAGAAACCAACCTATTTCTTACCATATACCATATCTGATTGTCATGCACAAAATGTAATCTACATTTAACAGAACGTACAGTGCTCCTGAAAGTAGTCCCTACTCATACAAGTTTGAAACGGAAGAATAAAATCAAACAAGTTTTTGTGACACTAATGCAGTTACTTGTCTCATACCTACACTTGCATGGAGATGACCAGAGAAATAAACAGAAGTAGAAGCAGGCACCAATTTTGTTTTGTTTTCGTGTATGTTTCCTAAAACACTTTGAACATACATGGGGAAAAAAGAAGCATGCAAAGAAATGAACAGCATGCATGGTTTGCGCCTGCGGAAACTGGACCAGGAATAGAGGTTCACATAGACAGGTTCTACTCTTGTTCGTAACCATTTTTTGTTCATAACCACAATACTGGCACAGTTCTCGATTAGAGCACACATTAATTTGTGATGGCCAATACTCCAAAAATTGTGACAATGCAAAAAAAAAAAAAAACAAACTTCCACTTCCAACTCTCGCCAACAGGCACAAAATATTGTCATCCCAATTGCATAACTGAAGCAGAAGCAGGCTTCAAAGAACCATTAATTACCCTGCCTTTTTGAAAGATCAACCCTTCCTTAAAAAAAAAAGTCAAAAGTTTATGCAATATTTGTTCATAAAAACCATATATCCATTACATTTTGTCAAACTTTAGCTAAAACTGGGGGGACTGGGGATATTTAGCAACGACATATGAGGGTACTTTTGAATTTCCTTTCCTCAAGGAATTTTCTTAGAATACTAGCTTCATCTTGAACATGCTACAAGAAAAAAAAAATCATTTCCATGACCACATATGGAATATTGTGACATTATGATTTCCACAGTCTTTCAGTTAAAATTACATTTGAGTGATGTCTGCCTAACAGTATAAGCACTGTTTTTGTTTCCATCTTTCTATTTTTTCAAACAGGGACTGCTGGTGTTCAACAGGGAAAAACATATCATTTCTGTTTGAAGGAAATCTTAAAGACATTGAGGTGCCAATTCACAAAGGTATTTTCAATCAAATGCGTGCTTTGGATATCCTCCATGGACTAGAATAAGCGAGAAATATGCATACCTTGTGCAGGCATGTCTTCCCATGCATACAGCATTTAGTATAGGATGTTTGTTGGCGCGATGTGTGACACACTTTTGCACATTCAAAATTTATACAACCACACACAAAAATCAAACTATTTTTGTGAATTCTGGCATAAAGACATCCCTTTGCAGTTTCTGAAAAGGAAAAAGATGTCCATTCGCGGGAGACTGTATTTTGTCGAAAGTAGAGAAATGCCTCAACATAATTTTGGTGGCAGGAAAACTGGGCTGGCTACGTTTCTCATCGTGCACTTGCAACCCACAATATAGATCTCTGGGACTAATGTAAAATGGACACAACCTTGTATGTCTTGGCATCGTACCTTAAAACACGCCATAAAATGCTCCTAAACCAGCTTAACACCATAAAGAAAATACTGTGCTTCCATGATTTGATCTTCAACTTCTGGCAAACTCAGAGGACTAGCATTAAGGCAAAGGACTGTGACTAAAAACAACCAAATCAGCTCTTTTTGATCAAAAAACATGTTCACAACATTTACACTTTTGGGGGATATATTAAAGGCAAGTTTGCAATCTACCAATGCAATCTTGACAAAGGTTACACAGGCGCTAGGCTCTGTTACTTTACTCTGGAGATTTTATTTTCATTCCCTCCTACAAAGGCTGAATTAGTTAATCCACCGGACAGCTTGGAATTTCTAGTGACAAACTTTTAAAACAACAGTCAAGTTACACATACGAGTTAGCAATTCACACGGGGGTTGGCACTTATATTATTTGGCAGAAGAATCAAATGAGCAAATTAACAATTTTCTATTTTGTGTTTTTGGCAAAACATCTTGCGATTTCTGACAAAAATTCATACATTACCGCCACGGGACAGTTCGAGACAATAACGATAAGGCGGCACTTTTACAAAACAGGAACAACGACGTGACAAGACCTCCACATTAAATCAAGCTTGAGACTTTGCAGACTTACATGTATTTTCTTTTCGAGTGTTTTCGATGGATAATGGTGGGATTTCTCAGAGCTTTTGCAAAATAATATGCAGAACAAAATACTCTCTTTGCTCTGCAATGCAATGGTTTAGTTAGCATAAGAAGACAGCATATGGTGTGTGTGAACAGAAGACAAAAAATTCTCTGCAGAAAAAAATTTAAAAAAGAATAAAATGGCCCTGAAATGTACATTCAATAACAAAAAAAAAATCTAGCAAGAATAAATAATGAATAAAACAGTACATTCTCTCCCATCATAATTCACTATCTTATTTCACACAATGCTTTGGTAATAGTAGCCATACATTACTTTTTGTAAATTTCTTCTCCTTTCCTATTCTACACATATTGACATTGAGACATAAGCTTGTTTTTCAGTGCCTGGTTGACATGGCAGCCCATCGTGCCACACACAGCAGCACTCGGATACACGCTTTCAAAACTTACACGTACAGAGGTAGAATAATGATAACACGAAAAAACGGCGATAGACTCTCCACCGACCCGATGCGAATCGTCATGAACTTACGTACGACCAGACGGCATCGGATTGTAGCTACACAATACTCTTTCCACATCATTCACTTTTCACTTCCTTTCTTTCTTGGACTCTCCATTCTTTCAAAGAAGACAAGAAGACAAGAAGAAGAAGAAGAAGAAGAAAAACAATCTCTCTATGTACATATTACATGCAAACACTACCATGGCTGTCAACAGTTGCTTTGGAACATTCTGGGCTCACAACCTTTGGTGAGGATGGCTTGAGGACCCAATCTGACGTGCTGACTACAGTTTGGACTGTAGCGGTAAAATCTATGGAACAAAAATGGCACTTGTAGGTCAATTGACCACATTACAACCCAAGCATCTTTCTATCTTTGTCGCAATCCGTCCATTTTTCTCACTTCTGTCATCCAAAGTTATAAACTTTCCAAATAATATGGGCAAGTGCAATGCTACATGTACTTGACACAAAGGCCATAGAAACACTGATGCACATTTCCCCCCCCCCCCCAAATAAAGTCCTACCCCGAACCAAAAATGTGGTTACTTGACTCAGATTGGCAATCTTCAGATGGAAAATTTAAATGCTAAGAGCTTGAGCCCTGTATGAAGATCTGCCATTAAAACCTGAATAGCCCGTTTATTCCTAATGCAGATCCAAACCCAACAGGGGAGCCCAGAATGCTATAAGCCGTTTCCTTTCTGCAAGAAAGGCGTGGCATGATAAGGAAGTCAAACTGCCCGCGACGCACGTCTTTTTGCCACCATGCCATCAAATCCTGACACATCATTAAAAAAATTCACTTTATTTCACTTCTTTTTTCTGTAAAACCCGTCTACTCTTCCACTCCCTGCTCAGTCATTTCTTCCCGAAAAACTAGGAAAAAAAAAAATCCATGCAATAAACGCTTTGAAGTTTCAACCAAAAAAAAAGGAAGAAAGAATAATAACGATAATCACAGACTTTGATAACCTTAGGAAGTCGGCAGCAGTTTTCACACAGAATGGCAACATGCATGCAAATAAAACATTTTTCGTCAACCTTTCAAAAATAGAAATCAGAACACAAAATACGGTGGGAAGAACAAGAACTGCACCACTTTGCATAAATATCGTTTCTCTCTCAAATCAAATAGCGTCTCTGCCTCAAACAAACCAACCAACCGACACAAAAAAAAAAAATGAAATAGATTAGATCGAGAAGAGCACTCTCAAACACACATCTACTGATCAGCACAGTGAAATTACAAAAAAAAAAAGTTACAGAAAAATATGACTTTTTTGGTCATCATTGCACTTCAGATAAAACACGTTTTCAAAACAAATGACAACGTTCAAAGTTTTAAAGCTTTCGTTCACATCACCTGACAAAGAACATGACAACATCTTTGCAAAACCCGAAGAGAAACAGACAGAAAAAAAAAAGAAGCAATTTGAGACATGCTAGCTTCGTAACACTAATCGTACACATATTAGGAGCAATCCTTTGGTGGTGTGAGTGGGGTATCACTCCATACACTGTGTTCCACCCAATCGATTGTTCTACATGAAATAAACGGTTACTCTTTCCCTCCCCTGTAAGTTCCCTCTTGGTTACTCTCTACAAGACTTAGTTTTCAAGAATGCTTCCCCCTCCCACCGAAGGAGTTGTGGGAAAGGAAAGACTTGGACAGGATTCAACTGACGAGCAGTCATGACACATAATCGGTTTATGATTAATGCATTTACGTTGTCACGGCAGATTGAATTCCTGGTCTCACGAATCTGATTCGACAAGATTTTCATTTTCGGATAAAGTCCCACACGAAATATTCTCTTTGTAGAAAAATTGTAAGTGTGTGTTGTCAGAATCAAACTGTGGGGGGTGGGGGGGGGGGTTAAGATTGAACATATCACTCTCTCTTTCGACTTTGAGCTAAATGCGCACCAGTATGTTGAAATGTTTTATAGGTACAAGATGAGCCTTGTATGGCATGTGTTGAAGATGATTCCAAAAACCAAACATTTTTGCTATCATAGGCCCCTTATGTTTACGTCACAATGTCAAGGGCTAGTATTACAAAGGAATCCCTTAACAAAAAGACGGGGTGAACAGATCACTTACACAAAAGGACAGCACAAGATGCCACCGCAATAATTGGCCTTGCAAACGAGGGAAGATCAGTAACGGTATAACGTACAGACAGACATACTTATAGCACTTACGAGATATTTCAGATCCTATACAGATGTGACAGTATATCAAACTTAGCGTTAAAATGAAAAAGGAACAACGCAGAAAAGCTCAACTTGTGACAGTTCTCTCGTTGCCCAGCACTCAGTCCTTCCTCTTTTTAATAGTTTCACTGATATCCTCTAAATGGCAATTGCATCACGTTAAGGTGGATATCCATTGCGATAAGGTAAGACGAAGTTGCGTGAGGACGTCGTTAAGCGCTAAAATCCTGTGCTCCTACAACAGGCACAGGAAGCAATATTCGGTGGTGCTGCAAAGATCTGGCGCCGAAGCGGTGTAACCGACAAAAGAACGAAAAAATTGTGCTGCTCTCTCTCTCTCGAAGCATGGGGATCTTTCACAAGTGAGAAGGAAGAATAAATCCACTACTTCCTTTTTTTTTCTTGTTTGCATCCATAGTGTTGAAAATAATGAGTATAATAGCAACCATGTTCACATCATATATTTAGCTTTAGACATCTCTGGTTGTTGCACACACACACAAAAAGCATTTGGCTGTCATTTCAGAATTTGCAGGGGGGCCACATCTCCACATTTGGAATTTGGAAAAAAAAAAGAAGAAAAAAAAGGTCTCGTCAGACCTCCGCTGGGGATGTTAATGTTGGCGACGTCACACGATTTGAGGCATGTGCCGGATGCGCCTTTGACGCCGGCAGGTACGAAGTTCGTGGGATCGATTGGCCCCCTTTCTTCTCGGAGCGGTGCCGCTCGTGGCGCGAGTGTCGCTGGTTCTGGCGGGGATACTTGCCGTTGCAGTGATGCTGCTGCTGCTGCGGCGGCTGGTTGCGGTGGGGGAAGTGGTGGAGATGTTGGTGGCCGCCCAGCGTGGGCGACAGGTGGGCTGTGGGCGACAGCGGGGCCACAATGCCCGGCGACATGTCGCCACCGGTGGAAGCTATTGCAGAGGGAATGCTGTGCGACTGTCTGACAGTCGGGCTGGCAGGTGCCACGTGGCAGTGGTTGTTGTTGCTGTTGTTGTTGATATTCACCCCGCCGCCACTCACACTGCTTGCACTATTTACATGATTGTGGCTCCGGCACAGATGGTGGCCGGAGATCAAGTCTCTATCTTGATTGTGGACGCCTGTCGTCGGGTTCTCGTACAGGTGCATGGTAGGGATCCTCCCGTTGCACGGCAACGATGAAGATGACATGGTCATCGCTGGGCAGAGATCTCTGCTCTGTTCATGTTCTGCCAGGATAGAGGACAAAGAGATCCAAATAGCTCCATCAGTCAGACTCACAATCTCATATCATCCACTCACAATGCAACAGGTTGCTTACTCGATATCAACAGCATAACTGATAATAGCTAATTTTCTATACAGAATTTGGGAGGTCATTAACACTTTGCTGCATATCAACAGACAAAAACTGTCAATCTAAATTCATGAGGGCATTAATACCACTTTTTTAAGCCCATAGGAACACTTCCTGTCCGCAACCAAGTGAATTTGACTTTGGGTCAGTGAGAGGACTCTCAAGGTCTTGCTTTATTGTTACTTAAGAACACAAATTGCACTTCTTGCTCTACAGACCAGATCACAGCAAGTAAGTCTTGTAACTGACTCAGTGTATATATCATATATCTATATCATATTCTTGCATTTTTTTGGTTAGACTGAGTGGATGTGGATAAAATCAGTTAGGACCTGCAGAAACCTGGTCCGTACTCACCATGAGGTATTTTAAAGCTGCTTGGTGAGGTGCACCGACCGTTGGGCGACGACACTGAGGTATAGGAATGACAGCACTGCGGCGAAGGGTGGTGGCGGTGGTGGTTCTGCCGGTTGACCGGCGAGGCGGTCTGGCTGCCCAGCCCCTCATCCGAGTTGGTCAGCAGCCGCTCCCGCTGCAACCGGTCCCTGGTCGCCTCGTCCTGGAAAACATCTTCATCGTCCTCCTCCTCCTCCTCGATCTCCGCATCCTCCCCGTCGCTGCGGGTGCGGTCGGGGTGAGTCATCCGCCCCCCGCGGCCCCCCACCCCATGGTGGAGATACGGGTGCTTGTTGATTGCACTGTCTAGCGAGCGCCCGGCAAGGCCGCAGCAGGGTGGGGCGATGAGCTGACCCCGCCTTTCCAAGGTGTTGTGGTCTGCCTCGCTTACGGAGTCTGTCAGGCAGTATCGGTCTAAGCTGCTGCGGTGGGTGTTATCTGATAAAGAAAAATTCCTGGGTCATCAAATCTGTTCTAAAAAAATCATGACTATAACCCAAAAAATTTTTGTTGATCTCAACAAAAGCATAATGATTTACTACACAACAAACCATTGTTGAATACCACACTTTTCTCTGTGTCATTATAACCTCAGTCTTATTTAATCTTTTTTAACACTCTGCATGGCACATTATATTACCTGCTCATAGGTTTTTGTGCGAAATTTGTGCACATATTGCCAAGAAAGGATAAGGGACATCAACTTCAACATAAACTCGTTAAAACATAGACATGGCAGCATTCACACTCTATGACAAAACAACATGCTACACCTGCTTCAGTGGAATATAGCTGATGAATACAAAAAGCATTCTACATATTTTGCTTTGAGATGCTTTACTTATGGAAATGCATTCATATCTAGGACAAGCTCTGATATTGTTCCATGTATACGTAATTTCATATACTAATTAGTTGTGTCATGATCATGATGATAACTTTTGTGAGTACGCTTAACACTGGAATTACTGCACAGCTCAAAAACCTTGACTAGTGCAATTTGCTAATAGACAAAACACTGCTGAAAACAAATGCAGTATGCATTCTATGTACATTGGGTGTATTCTGGCAGAATCTGCTTCTGCAGACATAATATGGGGCTGTCTGGAAGCAAATTAACAGCTACACACTGTGTATGCTATGGGGCTTTAGCACACTGGTGTCTGCTGCCCTCTGCTGGCGAGAGATTGCACAGGGACCCCATGTGGGTAATGATCTGTGCTGAATGTGGCTAGTCTGCTTACCGGTCATGCTACAGCGGTGCTTGGGTCCGCACATGTCCAGCTCCGGTGGGTCCTGCATCTGAGTCTCGCTGGGGAAAATGGCCGCCATGCGCACCCGGCTGGGAAACTTGAAGGTGCTGAGCTTGCCCAGCGGTCCGTCCAGGGAGTCGCAGTCGCTGACGTTGTCCCCCTGGTACTTGTCGGTTGCTGTGTGATGGCGGGGAAAAAAAAACAAATCAATCAAGGTTGGGGGATATGATTCAAGTGGGGAAAAATGAAAGCAGCAAATTTCAGCAGGACTTTCCATGGCTGGCATACACCTGCGTTACAAAGGAAGTCTGTCTAATGCAAAACCCAAATGGCAGTACATGTCAAAAATGAGATGTTTAACTCACACTGCACACCAACCACAAAGAAATTCATCGATGCAAGCATTGGCCATCGTAAACTGCAATCACCCTTGGATCTCCTAGAAACAAGACATATCCCATCAGCCAGCACTAAAAAGCATTGTGGTCCCCTGAGTATTTTCACTTTCATGCTAGCCGGTCCCACTCTAGTATTTTCATGTTCGGGATGTATATGAAATGTGTCACTTGCTGCACATTTGGGCCTGTATGCATGTCGACCGCATGTTTCTGCCCGAGGAACACTATGCATGCGAGGATAATACCAAGGCCTCTATGGTCTTACTTAGGGTTATTTTGTGAATGCACTGAGAAATAAGGTTTAAAGGGATTGTACAGTACCGGTTGAGGTGGGGATTCATGTTTTGAACATTCATAAGTGAGATAATGAGAAACCTCTTATGAAATATGAAAGAGCATGTAATTTTATGAAGGATTCAACGTTTATTTGACGAAAATTGGTTTTCAAATGGCTGAGATATCCAAAAAAGTGATAATAATGAAAGGCGACAGGCCACGCCTTTTATCAGGATCTCTTTGTTTCA
Organism: Diadema antillarum; assembly: GCF_040938485.1. Classification (NCBI taxonomy): domain Eukaryota; kingdom Metazoa; phylum Echinodermata; class Echinoidea; order Diadematoida; family Diadematidae; genus Diadema; species Diadema antillarum. The sequence continues at coordinate 1,315,351 of NW_027271870.1, read as the reverse complement.
CCTTGTTTTTGGATATCTCGGCCATTTCAAAACCGATTTTCATCAAATAAACTTTTGATACCCCTTAGAATTGCATGCTCTTTGACATCTCATAGAGTGGTTTCTGAATATCTCGCAAAACGTTAAATGCTAAATTCTCACCTCGACCAGAACTGTACACACCCTTTAATGCAATGATTTGGGCGTTATCACATTTGCTCCATTAGAGCAATTTTATTCGGTGGCGGGACAAGAGGGACTCACCTGCGCTGGATACACCACTGCTTGTTTCTTGGTGAATGGTGCCCTCCGACGAGCCGTTCAGGGTGGAGCTGGGGATCTCTGCCGGAACAACATGGGTCTCTGCAACTAGAGAAGGCAGACGGGGGAGGAAAACCAGCACATAGAATGCACATTAATACCTGATAGTATTGTTATCATAACTGCATTGCTACATACATTTGTACACATCACAAACAGATCATGGCAAAAACTAACTACCATGTTTGCCACAGAAAGGTTTTCCATCTGAGTTTGGATTCAGGACTCTCAATTTTTCTCCAATCACTTTTGAATGCTCATATGTGTTTTCATATCACATCGAGCATCGTGGAGGGACCCAAAGCCATGCTCACTGTCATTCATAAGTAGAAGAGACTGCTTTGCTCGATTAGGCTTCACTTTGCCTCTTGAAGAGGGATGACTCCCATTTCTCATTCTGTTCTTGTGGTTCCTGAACATAAAATGGTCTTCCAAGTTCCTAGTCGCAATGATGATGCTCATGAAATATTGATGGTGTATACACTACACCGGTGCTTCTCAACCAGTGGGCTGCGATGCTCTCACAGGTGGGCCATGATGTCAGCCACAAATAAAATGACAAAGATTCATACTTGATCTTGGTGGGCCTCAAAAAAATTAGGAGCCAGAGTGAGCCTCAGGTTCAATGCAGTCGAGAAGCATGGCACTATACAATACTTGCTGTGATTTATCGAGAGCAAAAAGGGAGATTGATTCCTCGCCCCGCTCACCTCGAAATCTCTTGGGCCGCCTTCGGGTCTGGTAGATGATGACCACCCAGATGAGTGAAGTCCCCATCACACAGCAGATGACTACCACAATGATGATAGTGGTGGTGGTCATGTTCCAGATCGTCTGAGTGTCTACGTTGGAGAGAAGGAGCGATATAGTGACTGCATCTCAACATTGACCTTAAACAGCAAGTGTTTCGCTACGGTATACTGACTAGAAGCTGTATTAGAATATACCTGATAAGGTCAGTTAGCTGCAAGAAAACTCTGTGATGAAATTAAGCTAGACACAGTCAACTCATGAAAAGAAATGCAATGATTCTATTTACAATCAATTAAATACAAAAAGCAATATTCAGAATGGATGCCATAGGTTGGATTCATTAAGGTCTTAGTCTCACAAACTACTATGGGTTCATTTCAGTAATTTTAGTGCCTCTATAAAATGGCTAAAATGGTGACTGTTGAATGCAGTTGGTGAAATGCAAAAACAAAATAAAACAAAAAAACCATTTCTCAAGAGTCACTGAGCAGAAATTAAATGACTACGTCAAGAAGTGTATGATTGCAGCTCCTTGTAGACTTACTCTTTCTGACGGTCAGTTTAGCACCATCGGTCTGAATTCCAAGCATGTTGGATGCCTCGCAGACATAGCTGCCACTGTCGGAACTCTCGGCGTTCATGATGATCAGGTACCGGTCAAAGTCAGTCAGGTGCGTCCCCTCGCCCGGCACAAACGCAACCCCATCTTTGAACCACCGAATGTTGGGGCGCGGACTTCCCTCTGCGTTGCACTCCAGCACCGCTGGCTCACCAACAGTGACGCTCAAATCCTTCATCTGCCGGGTGAAGAATGGCTGCTCCAGCACCGTCAGGCTGGCGTTGGTGCTGATGGTGCCAGCGGCGTTGTGGGCGGTGCAGGTGTAGACGCCGGTGTCGATCATCTGCACGTCGTCGATGTAGAACCGCTCCAGCTTCTCGTTGAGCTTGAAGCGGCGCTGCCGGGCGGCGGGGAAGTTGATGCCGCCGTCCTTCTGCCAGGCGATCTTTGGAGTCGGGTGACCCACTGCGGCACACGGGAGATTGGCAACGCCCCCCACTTGGACATTGATGTTAATCGGTGTGCTGGTGAATGATGGGAAGACTAGACAGGAAGCAAAGGCAAAGAGAAACAGATTAATCAAATAGTACATTATAAAAATCACATGATACTTTCAAGACCGCACTCTGATTTCAATAAAAACTTTCCAAGCAAACATCGTTTAAAATAAGAGATTTTGTGCATCTATCCGTTTCATGACCTCATAAAGCTCCCAATTACCCCATGCTCTATTTTTCCCCCCAATGCCAACATTAACAAATATCTAAAAAAATCAAGGTCTTGAACATACAAAAAGCTAGACAAAAGCAAAATCAAGGTCTTGAAAATAAAAAATGCTCCACAAAAACGATGTTATACTTCCCGGCACATGTAAAATTCTGACAAACTGCAATGAGCAAATGATATTAGGAGAAAGAATGAATCAAGAGGCAGAGAGGGAGATGGGAGTCACTGAGGTAGAGGCAAGGGGTAGGGGCGGGGGAGAGGATTGCCCCCCTCCCCCCCCCCCCCCCCCCCCCCCCACACATGCAAAAACTCACTGTGCACGGTGACCTTGGCCTTCTTGGAGTAGGTGGAGCCAAACTCATTGGAGATGATGCACTGGTAGCGCCCCTCCTCCTCCTCTCGGATGTGGGGAAGGCTCAGCACCGACGTGTACTCATTGACGCGGTTCGGGTTCAGCCGCTCGTAGTAGATGGTGTTGGCAGCCTCCAGGATGGTCTGGATTTTGGGGGTGGGTCAAGATCAGCAACAATAATAATTGAGGATGAAATCCTTGTTGTGTGCACATTGGTGCTACTGACAACAATATTTATCCTTGACTATCTCTAATCAAACCATAGCACGGTTTATTGTTACACATCACCATTGAAAAAAAAATATTGGTAAATATTGTTTTCCGAATGAAGCTGGTGAATGACAGTAAATCTTACACTCGAATGCAGTAGTATTTGTCACTCCATACAGAGAAGACTGTTAAAATTGTGACGAGTCATCACACATCATTAGCCCCAGATTGTATCAATTCAATTCATTTGAATTATCAAACAATAAAGCACTTGCTTTACATGTCAAACTTCTACTGAGAGAGAGAGAGAGAGATAGCCAACTCAATTTCTGAGTAGGTCATCATTCTATGACACACAGTTCTCTGGGCAAAAGTATGTGCATTACACATAAAATATTCTGTATGTCACACAAAAACCACCCACCCTGTCTTTCTTCCACACAAACTTGACTGGCGTGTCACTCGTGCTTCCAGCGGTACAGATCAAGGAAACGTTGTCCCCTCTCAGTGACGTCACCACATCTGGCTCTCGGATGATAAATGGTTTCAGACGATCATCTGCAACACGAACAAAAGATGGAATGAGTCAGAAACAAAAATCATTCAAACACACACAAAAAATAATCAGGGATAATGAGAGACTGTCCTAAAAAGATTCTGGAGAAAAGTCAGAAGCCTGAGACAAAACAGAGATTTAGATGGACAATGAGAGCTAAGGAAGAATTGTATCTGAATAGCTGTTGATGCTTAACAAAGGAGAGTGCAATCTAAAAAATGAGGTACTGAGATAAATAACACCGCCAAGATGACAATTTCCAATCTTCAAACACTCAAAGTGAGCATATCAAATATCCAACCACAACAGTGAATCTTGTCAGGAGTGATTACCAACAAAAAGACTGTCTAGCGAGTCTAAGGATGCAGAAAACATCCAAAGTATTGAAGATGGAATGGATGAAAAAAACAAACAAACAAACACATGATAAATCTTGAGGAGCAGAGGGATGACTATGTACTTGGATGACAACATGTTTTCAAGCTCACTAGGCAATAAAAAAAGAGACAGAGGAGGAGGGGACATTATTAAAGATGATAAAGACAAAGATTAAAGAATTAGGAAAGTTTGACCCAAGTGCTGAGGGGTGAATTCACACATCATTTCTTGTCTGTTATTGACATAAATAGAGGTCATAAAAACAGGTCTGATTTAACTACGTCCCAAAACATCTTGAATACATGGTACATAATCTCATCATATTCTTATTTAACTACCTCCTAGAACATCTTGACTACAAAGTCTTGCACAATGACGCATAGTCTTGAAACTATCCCTCAATTTGGTTACTCTTTCCAATGAGAATGACCCTTTCATTTCATGCAATTATTCTCGAAGAATCCCAAAGCATGTCCACTTCAATAATCACTTTCTAATCGACAATGGTGAGCAAAACTAACCAAGTGCTCAAGTGACCACTCTACTTCATGCAGGCAACAAAGAAAGAAATAATGAATCCTCAGCTCCAGCCCTCCCTTTTTTGTTGTTGACATTTTTCTCTTTTTTTGTGGATGTGTTTTCAACACAAAACTCAAGCACACTCAAAGACGTTGTTCCTTTGCCATTTAGGCGCGACAATTTTGATTTCGACTTGGGTGAGGAAAAGCAGTAAACACTCAATAAGCAAGCATCATCTGGTGCTTCAAGGATCATCCTCGGCATCAGCATTACTTCAACTTTATCCCCCCACTTCTTTTTCTCCTCAAATGACAATTCCCTGAGACAACAGCTTCACTGGGAACCATGGAAGCACAGGAAAAGGAGAGAAGAGAGAGAGGGGGAAAAATGAGGGAAAGGGGGGGGGGGGGGCAAGAGAAAAGGAAGTAGCAGAAAGACATGGGACAAGGCTGTGAAAAGATGAACACAGAGATAGGCGAGAAAAAAGCGATATAAAGATCTGAATTGCAAGTGACGCACAAGAAGAAAACAGAAGAAGACGACGAGTATAGCGTTTGAAAACCAAGAGCAAGAAGGAGACAGCAGAGTTGCTGAAATTTGCGCAGCCTGTCAATTTTCGCTGATCTTTTTTCCCCCCTTTTTATTTCTCGGAGACTGAGCCGGAAAATGAGGTTAAGTGGACAGAACAAGGACAGGCTGCGGAGAGGAAAAGCAGACAGATATAGGACACATGCCATGTGAGATAGAGCTCGGGTCAGTAGAGGGATAGAAGGGTTGGGAGGGGTGGAGGGGGGGGGGGGGGCAGGGGAAGGGGAAGATGATCCACCCTTCAGTCGAGAGCCAAAAATGTGTTCTACCTTTAGCAGTGATTGGATCATCGTCGGATCAACCCTCCTCACCGCTTGGTGGGGTGGGGTTGGGGGAGGGGGAAGGGTTTGGGGAGAGAGATCAAGAGTGCTACTCCATTCTAGAATTCTTTCTTGATTCTTTGTGAACAAAAAAAAATGGCAATGTCTCCCCTCCCCCCCCCCCCCCCCAACGGGGCTTTTGCACATGTGGTGTCATGACCAATTTTGTCACCACCATCCAAGGTGTATGACATCTACATCTGCATGACATCTACATACATCTACATGACCAATATCCAAATGTGACAGTTATAGAAGTCTACCTTTACCACACAATTCTTTATCGAAAGCAAACCAAAATAATTCGGCAGCATTTCCAAAGTTTGACTAACTTCAGAAAATGACAACTTGGTGCAACAGGTATTTTGAAAATGCCAGCACAGCTGTGCGTGCCAAGCAGATCCCAGCCTCTTTTCATTTCTTCCCTTTACAAGCCTATCACATCAAAATTACACGCGCCTCATTGGATAGTAAAACACCAAAATGGCATAGTAGTCCATACAATAGGTCCCTCACTGCTCGAAAAATGTTGCACGAAACTGGCAAAGTTGTTGGCAACATTTCTGACAAAATAGGGAGCCTTGATACAACAGAAAACAAAATCTCCCCCCTCCCCCCCCCCCCAAAAAAAAGCTGCAGCTTGGGATGACAGCTCACCACAAGTGAAGTCCTCTGCGGCCACGCTGAAGATGTTGGAACCGTGCAGGACGGCCGGATGATCACACCGACCGTCCACGCCCGCCTCCAGATTCTGCGCCTGCAGCCAGGTGGGGAACCATGATATCTGACAGTCACACACCATGCTGGAACTGTTCACCAGTCTGTGAAAAGAAGAAAGACAGATGAAGAAATAATTAAAGACAAATTGTTTCTCTATTGTTGTTGCTTTTGTTCTGTTTTTGTTTTTCCAGAATTGGGCTCCCACGGGGGCATTTCACGAAGCGTTTTGTCGCACATTTTTTTCTCACAAACTGTTTTAAGCTACTGAAATCCTTGATCATGACTGACTGAGAGCAAATTTGTCAAAAGATAAAAATCTGAGAAAACGCTTGATGAAATGCCTCCCAGATGACATGCAAGGGTCAGAGATCTATTAACAATAAATGCTCAATTCTGGTGAAACAATGTTTAAACATTGCAAAGAGACATTCACTGTGGCAGAATACAGTAAGTGTAACACCAGAAATTTCCTTAGCATGAAACTTTCGCAAATAGGAGCCTACAACCTTTTTCGTGGCATGAAACTTTTGGTGATTGCTGATCATGATGGTGTTAAGCATTGTACTGGTATTAACTGCATTACTTTGACAAAAAACTTTCTCATCTATTTTACTCTTGTGAATCCTGGCTCCTTGCAAAATTCATGAAAGTTTCATGCAAGCAAAAATTTATGGTTTACAGTAACCAGATTTTGTCATACTCCAAGGCAGGTAATGATGAAGCCATTGGTAGTCAAAACATTCCTTTATCAAATTATACATATATCAGGTGAAAGTTACCGTTTGTAAGGCAACAAAACAAAATAACGTGAGAGGTCAATATTTGTCCCACACTATAATGCAACAGTCCCATTCATTCAATTTTATGTGAGCAAAACTACTTACAGCTGACTCAGCTCTGGCATGCCCTCAAAGACGTTATTCTCCACGGTGGTAATTGGATTTCCAGCCAGATCCCTGGGAGACAAATACAACAAGAGGAAAAAGAGCATGCTGTGAACAAAAAACATTACAACTTCACATGCTTCTCCATTTCTTACACTACATATATCACTGCTACAATACGACAGTGCCAATATGCAATCTCTATTCTTGCTCGAATAAAGGAGGTCTGCAGAAACAACTTCTAGGACTAACAACACTATCATTCTTGGCACTTATTTCAACATGCTTACAGTTTGTTGACATGTTGCCATGGCAATATCACGGTCACTTGTGGATGATTAACACACAAATTTACTGGGATCTAAACTCTTGTTCTCATGTTAACTCATCACTACCATCCTCCTGATATTCATCATCATCATCATCGTCACATTTATCATCACCAGGGTCAAATCCATTATTATCCTTTTGGTCACTACCATTTCCATGACTACCGCATCTTTCACATCATCATCATCATCCTCAATTTCATCATCACTATCATCATCGTTGCCTTAATTCACACCACCACCATCATCATCATCAGGATGGATTCTTCATCACTTTCCACATCATCAGTCAACCCCATCCTTGGAGCTAGCGACACTCCTGACAGTGACCGAGTACTCACAGCGACTGGAGGTTGGCGAGTCCATTGAAGGCTCTCCTGGCGATGGAGTTGATCTGGTTGTTGGCCAGCCCTAGTCTCTGCAGGGACTCTAGGCCATCAAAAGCACCCGTCATGTCCTCCACCGTCCAGGCAATGTCATTGTCACTCAGATCACTGTGGGAGGGGGAAAGAAAAACACAACAGACATGAGATCCAAGTGTTTTCCTCCCTGTTCATCCAATGTGTGCTTGCAATTACACCTAACACTAACACTCACGGCAATGCCTTGCACTAACACTTACGACAATGCCTTACACTAACACTTACGACGATGCCTTACACTTATATCTACAGCATCACAAGAGCCATGCACACAAATAACCAAACCTCATGTTTCAACGAACATAGATTTTATTCTACACACAACACAAGAGAAAGAGGGAGGGGAAGAGAGCAAGGAAGAGAGGTTTATTGAAGGGAATTTCGGGATATCGCCTGTCAAGTTACAAGATAACAAACTACCAAGTTATCAAGTCCTACGATGACCACTTACAGGACTTGCAGCATATTGAGCTGGACGAAGGCTCTGTCGGCCACCTGGGTGATGCGGTTGTGGTTGATGTACAGCTCCCGTAGGAGGGGTGGCCAGGGCGCCACCCCCGACGTCTCCCCCATCCTGTTGCCGGCGTTAGGACCACCGGCCCCAGTCCCGCCCTCCAGGCCCCGCTCTCCACCTTCCTCCTCCTCTTCTTCCGCCTCCAGACTGGTCAGCCTGTTGTAGGCCAGGTTCAGGTACTCCAGCTGGGGGCAGAAGTCCCAGCCTAGGGCCTTGGTCTCGTTGATGCGGTTGTGGGCCACGGAGAGGTGGAGCAGGGACTCGAGACCGAAGAGCCAGCGGCGGCTGATGGAGGTCAGTTCGTTGCCGTCCAGGTCCAGTTGCTGGATGGAGTTGAGGCCGTAGAAGGCACCGTCCATCAGCTCGGCCAGGTGGTTGCGTTCAAGGTTCAGCTCCTCCAGAGAGTCCAGGCCACTGAAGACCAGACTGTCTACTGTGGTCAGCTCATTGCGACTCAGCTCTCTGTATAAAAAGCAAAACAGAGAAAGGATGAGTCGTTTGATCTCTGCTGCTTGTGATGTCATATCATAATTTGCATATAATCATTTTGATATGCTGGACATCAGTTTGTCAGTCCTGTTTCACATCACCAAAGATATTTAAGATTCAAAACAGTTTTTGTGTTTTGCTTTATCTGGAGAATTAATGCAGATCACAAGGAAGAATACCATAGGTGGGGGGAGACTAAAATTAAAAAGGCACAAAAGATAATTAAGTCATGCCATAAGAGAGAAAACTGTCCTCTATCATTGGAAGTTCCAACCCTTCTGACCTGTCCTTTATATAATGAAAAAAAAAAAAAGGTGGGCTGCTGAATAGCTAAAATCATGATGGGTCACTGCCTAAATCTGTGGACAGGATGAGGGGTGCTCTGAAGAAGATCACTGCTAGCTTGCCAGTTGCCCAGCGGAGCAACCTTAACCTTGGGATGAGGAGAGGGAGAGGAAACATGCCAGGCGATGACAGACAAAAATTGAGAGGCTGAAATTGTACAGGTATGGATGAAAATTGCAGATTCCACGCCTTGTGACACCAACATCTGGCGAGGAAGGTGGTTCGTTCCGCATCATCAGCATCCAAGGATTATCGCCAAAGTCCGGGGATCAGCCCCCAACCGAGAGATCCAAAAACTACGAAGCAACAACATCCACAACCGAGTTCAAAAGCCATGAATCTTTTCCTGTTTATTCCCGCTTCAAAAGGTGATTTAATTTTTTTTTTTTTTAAGAGTTTTGCAGTCACCCTACATTATCCCTCCTCCTTCCCAAACCAAAACTCCAGGATACACACACACACACACACACACACTGTCTCAAACTGCAATAGGTGTTGTGAAATGTTAGCGTCACTTCCACCAAATGAAAAACAAATACACACAAAAAAAAAGGATTTTGAGTCAAGGATATTTATCAGATATATCAAGTTTTACAGCCGAATGCTTATGCAACAATAGGAAATTGAACGGAACATGCAAATGAAGAGCAAACATTGCTTGCATTCCAATGTGAGGTGACAAGTTGCACAATACACATAAATATTAGGCTCTACTTCATAAAGACAGCCAAACTGATTTTTAACCTTCCAATTAAAGTTCCAATTTTTAACCTGAAAGCAGCCCTGCAGACAAGAAGAGGGTCAATCTATTTCTGGTCTTACTGACAAGGCAGCCTTGACCAATCCAAACTCAATTATTTTCACGGGATTCAAATGCCCGACATGCGACACCTGTAGCTGAATGCAGTCATGACCAAAGCAGGCAAACTCGCTGCTTGAAAAGAAAAAAGGAACATAAGGAATGAACTATACAGTTGTATCAGACACATCAGAATGTGACAGAGGTCTTGGGAATCGGTCAGTGTCTGCGGTTTTTTTGCTCCCAGCTAATTTTAATCATTGGTTTGTGGCTTTACAAGGGGTTTTGTGGGGGAAAGAGAGAGCAATGGCCGCTATCCTCAGATCACACAGACACTGTACATTAGCCCACGACATCCGTGATGGAACGAATGAGCAGGAAGCATCAGGGAGCCTTCAATGGCACAATCACCAGGTTGGAAACTCGCAGCAGAGTTGATGGAAAAAAAATGGCTAACATTGAAAAAAAAGAAGAAGGAATACTAGGACAAAAAACCAAGAGGTATGAATTCAAGCTCCAGGCAATCACATGACATTCGGTGAATTCTATACAGAGATACCACTAGTCACAGAAAGATAAATGTAGTCAGTTATGATGGGCAAATTAGCTTGCCTCTCTTTTTGTCTTTTTGGTCTTTCCTCCTAATAATGAATAAAGGTGAGGGCATGAAAATTTGTCAGACGTATCTGAATGTGGGTGGGAATGTCTAACATGGTATGCCAGCGAGTTTAAGACAAGAGTTCAATATAGCACGCATCGTCGTGCTTTGGTGGATCTTTTGTCCTTATGTGATCGCTAGAATGCGCTAGCGCCTCTCACCTCCGTCACGCAGGTTTTTCAAAAAGAAAGGCACGATCACAAGGCGTATCGGCAGTTTGATGGAAGTGCAAACACGAGGGTGTGAAAATATGCAAAAAAAACATCGAACCCCCATTCTCTTTGCCCAAGGACGGAACGCACCTTTGATGAGGTTCGCACACGGATCTCCTTTCGGGATTACATCGCGGAACGCCACTGCGGTTAATGAAAGAGGTGGGCACAGGTTCTGGCTGAGAGTTCTGTGGGAATGCGTTTCCTATTTTCTGACAGTTTGTATTTCCTAAGTTCAGTGCTGGCCTCTTCCCAAGTCTGGAAAAAATTTTGCTATCATATGGAGTATAAAAAGCTGGAAAATCCAAGTGATGGGGTTGCAACAAGAAGGGGGGGGGGGGGGGGGGTTGGAGGTCTAAAATCAAAGTGGAAGGATTGAAAAAAATTGAGGGAAAAGATCAGAAAATTAGAGGGGAAAATGGCAGACAAGCCCTATGGAATGGGTGGCCATGAGTTGTCGACATTTCACATGGCATTGGAGTTGATATTTCAAAACCAACCAGATTTACAAGATAGATGACATTGAGTAAATGGCACTGTATCCCTTTGCATTTACGATTATAATATCATCACCTTATTCTTTACTTTTTGTTCTTTCTTTCTATTCCTTTTTTTTTCCCGGGGGGAACCAATTACATTTAACATAGTCAAGCATGGCTGGTGTAGCATGCAGGTGCTGCCATTGAGAATTAGCAGCATTTACTCTGCGTGTGAAAGAGGATTAAATGAACAAACCCCCCCCCCCCCCCAAAAAAAAAAAAAAAAAAAAAAAAAAATGAAGAGAGAGAGAGAGCATAGACATAAGCTCTTGTAGAACACAATGCGGATTATTCGATACTATCGGTATTAAAACATTGTGTAAAGCATATTTCACATACCTCTGCACAGCTGCTCCCTTCCAAACCTCATCCACCCAATGCAACCCCTCCCCCCACCCCCCCCCCCCCAAAAAAAGGGAGCATCAATACTGTTTTGTTTCCTTTTGTATGACCACTTTCAGAAATATTGTCCAATTGGGCCCTCAACAGAAACTCCAAAGTGAGAGCACTACCAGCATGTGGCATTAAATACAATCTAAGGTGTCAGTACAGACAGTCAAGAGGGTTGACCTAGCATGGAAATGTGAGTCTAGATGCAGGTGTAACAATAGCACGGTAGTGTGCCAGCAAGCAGTTTAACATCCGTCATTGTTGCCGTTAATAAGATCGGCTATACAGGACTGCTTGTTCTTTGGACAGTACAAGGAGTTGGGGCATATTCATATCCTCATGTCCTGCTTATAGGGAAGCCCACTAGTATCTTTCAAATCATTACGTAAACTGCATGCTACCCCTCTCATTTCCTTTTCTTGGACAAGTTTATGATGCTCTTTTTTATTCATTGATGTACAAAATTTATCAATGCTGCATTGTGGGCGATGACTTGCAAACACACATATCATTATACTGCCGTGGATGAGAAATGCATTCCGCCTGCATCTTTGCACCCCGACACGATTCTGTCGGAGGAAGTATCCTCATGAATCCATCCCTTCCAATCTCGGAGTATGTTCGAGTGACATCGCATCAAATCACTGCTACCTCAAAGATCTTTAACCGAGAAAAAAAAGAAATGGGGGGGGGGGTTAGGGTAGGGTTGATGGAGAAGAGGGAATGGGGTGAAAACCAGCCAATCTCCTCCATGGGTGCTGAAGAGGGTTAGCTCCTCTTCCTTCCCCTCATCTCCAGATCGCCTTATCTCGGCGAAACCTGATAAATGGGTCATCTACGCTAATCATCTATTAGTCACCAGCGAGGATGAAGAGCTAGTGGCCGGGTCTGGTTTCGCACGCCAGCTCTTTGCTCCCCTTCTTTCTCTCGCCATTATGAAAGTGTTGCCAGATAGAGGGGGCAAAATGGCCCAAGAGAGGCGCTGCTGGGATGGGGGGGGGGGGGGGGGGGGGGGGGGAGGGGGGTGGTGGTTGTGTGAGGAGCACTGGATTCTAGATGGATCTAGCAAGCTTTGATGATGATTGATGTCAATACATCATTGGAGACAACCAACAAAACACACACACATACACACACACATACACACACACATACACACACACATACAACTCCACATTAACAGTTGACATCTATTACGCACCAGATTCTTCTGCAAGAAAAAAACAATTCCTGTTCAGGTATTCGCGGCAGAAACACTCATACAGTGTATGCACGTCACAGTGTATGACATTTTCTCTCCTGATGAAATCAGTGCATTCGTTCACCATCAGCGTGAGTAAATCTTGTGTGAATGTCGCGCATGAGGCGTTGTCCATTTTGACTAACTTGAGTAACTTGTATGTTGGCAATGACCCTTGAAGAGTCCCTTGGCGATCAACAGAGTTGCATCGGAGCACAGCCGTTCTTCATGAATTTTCAATGTGTTGGTTTTTTTTTTTTGGGGGGGGGGGGTAGAGGAAGGGTTGGGATACAATGTCAATGAACTGACAACATGATGTAATTACAGAGGTTATACATGTAAGCAGCATGTTGCAGTTTAGGGATGGTTTGATCGATTGAGATCCACTTTAGAATGTGAATGATAATCCGTACTAATCCTGGACACTCCATGAATATTCCGCCACTGAAACACACAGGTGTGTTGGAAAAACAACATTCTCCTACAGGTCCCCCTCCCAACCCACCCCCCCCCCCCCCCAAAAAAAAAGAACTTAAGTGGAAGTGATTTAATAAGAAAAACGGATAGAAGGCAGGTACGGGAAAGAAGGATAAGTACAAAGATGCGTGTGACAGAAAAGGATGAGAAAATGCCATAGAAGTTGGGACAATGGATGGAGAAATGAACGAAGGAGGAGTAGAGAGACAGGACAGTGAGAGAGAGAAAAAAAAAAAAAAAAGAAGGGGGGGGGGGGGAAGTAAAGTGGACAGCAGCAGTGGGACCGTCGAGGGAATGTAACCAAACCGGGGCGATGGCTGAGTCACACCCAGCACAGGGCCGCGGAGCTGCTGCATAATCGAAATCAAACCTGGAGAAGCGCGGCCAGAAAACTTGTCAGCTTGATAGGGACATCAGCGCCCGGATGCTGTTAGTTTTGAGAGCCCAGACCCCGTCCTTGGAACAACCTCCCCCCCCCCCCCCAACATGAATGCATTCATCACTCCATAAAACCAAACCTACGTTTGCGGCACCGTTAATGAAAGGGGTTCAGCGCTGAACATTTTGTCATTAATAGCAAAGTGGACGAGCGTACAGTCATTTCCGTTTGCACGTCGAGAATGAGACGACTCTATAACCATTATCTGGCACTCTGCCGAAAGCTACTGGTTGGCTGGCTCTCTTCGTTTATAATTTCAACCCTCAACAATGCAACTGTCTTCACAGTGAATCCTTTTAGACTGAACTCTAAAGGTAAGCAATGTCACTATGTTCCACTCCTTTGCAGCTGCACGCAAGGCAAGGTCACTTTCCATCGGAGTTACCCCCTAAATGAATGGAACACAAGCAAGCTAGGGCCTGGATAGGAGACTAGCATGAAAGCAGAACTCCTGAGTGTTCTGTGAGCTGCCGTGCAGTCGAGGGGGGAATACAAATAGGCATAGGGGAATACATGAATGGGAAGGGAATATATTTTATGCAATGCTTGCCAGTCGCGGATCTCTTCTTGTGTGCACCATCCTCCGCTCTCTCTCCCTCTCTCTCTCCCTCTCTCTTCATCTCTCTCTTTCTTTCCTTCTCTCTCCCCATCCCTCCCCAGGCAGGGGTCAGTTGGAGAATAGAATGTCACACGTTTTAAATGTCCTCACGTAAGTACCCCCACTGACTATGGCATGATGTATGTACATCGGGTACAAGATGTGCTGTTCAAAGTGTTGGCTGTTTAACCAAATGCACCTTACTGAGGGAGGTACCTCTGTTCGTTACTAAAAATGTAAGTGTTTCAACAACAAAAAAGAAAAGAAAAGATCAGCAAAATTTGAGTAAGTAGCCATTACGATTTTGACTCACATTTTATGTGTCTGAAATATTCCAATTGGTTCAATGTGACTATGCAGTATCTCTTTTGCAATATTTACAAATTTTGAAGAAAAAGGGAGAAAACAGCATCCCCCGAAATCAGCATCTAAACAATGTGGAGAGAAATGACCATAACATGAGATGATTACATTTTGAAAAACTGAACATTTAGCAAAGAGGAAAATTGGGGTGCTTTGTATTTTCAATACTGATGTAAACAAGTAGGCCGACACAAAGACTGATCAACAAATGATCTTACTACGGATCGAGATACCAGTTTATCCTTGCTTGAACATCTACATGACTTGTAAAAAAATAGAATTAATAATTAAATAAATCTCACAAATACTCTCTAGTTTCAGGGAATGTAGCTTTCTGGCCACACATTCTTGTATTTGAAAGAAAAAACAAACATCCAGCTACTACACAGCCACAATAACAACACGACCTTGTGACGTACAAGGTGTGAACACTTCGGTGTCAAAAGGCCTGAAAAGAACTGATCATGCCAGCTTACCCTGGGATATTACACATTCCTCTCCTAATTACGTCTGCACAGCCATACTGTGAGTCAGCCTGTCCCCTCTCTGATTACGTGTAAACAATGTGTTTATCTGTTTATTTCATAAAAATGCCAAAAAAACAAGTAACGTATAGCAAACTGTGAATAAGTCACCCCTCCCTCCCTCCCCCCCCCCCAAAAAAAAAAAAAAAAAAGAGGAAGAGATTTTCATCAAAATGTCTCTCCCTACCCATCCCTGGCCTAGGCCATTTTGGCAGATAATGGGCTCATTGTAAAGCAGCCTTGGACTTGAGATTCTTGGCTTGAGTGATCACACTGATTCCAGAACTTCTAAAACTACTGCTAGGGAGAGGGCAGTCTTACTTGCTGTCTGCCCATTCACACGCAAAGTTCTGAGCAAGGCAACAGGTAGTTACAAACAGAATTGACTTTCATCTTAATCTGCCATTCACCCCCAATACAAGAATATAAGGCTGAATGCCTGTCGATCATTGAACAAGTTCTTCAGTTGGCATGTATCAGGTGGTTATCTGGCCTTATGAATATCATTCTTTGGTCCTGTGTGGGGAAATGTTATGAATTTCATACTTTCTTGAAGACATACAGGTGGTACATGTATCCCCTGAAGCTTAAACCATAAACAAATATATAGAATACACAACGTTATCACACAGCCTATAACCAAGGAAGCATTAGCAACATCAACAAAACAGGCTTCACTACACATTCAAGATTTAAATCATTTGTTTGTTTGTTTTTTGGTCTTGGGTGGAGGCACCAAGAAGAAGGATTTCTCCTACGGTCAACAACATAGTCACAAAATTGCCCACACTACACAATGACAGATATCCCAACATCCACTCTACCTGTCAACAACTTCTTCACATGTGTTCAGTGTTCACTCTATCTTCAAATCATCTGTTTCTTTTTAATATGGCATCAAAAAATGGAGGGCGGGGGAGGGAACCTCTTTGACATTACGAATCCCCCTTTAAATCTCGATAGCAGGATCTGCACGCTGCCCTCACTTCCCCGGTGTTTCACACAAAAAGACAAGACAGGTATTTGGCTGACGGGAGGTCTAGCACTTCGAAACCGGTCAAAGTCGGTGAAGGAAGAGGAAATTATCACCTGGAGGTCGGGAACGAGGAACATGAGAGAACGGCGGACAGATCGTGTGAGAACATGTGACAGATGAAAATTAGAATAAAGAACAGGAGACCGTTTCATGAAACTTTTTGTCAGTGATTTACACTGACAACTGTTAAAAGCTACTGAAATCCTTGCGTCTGATTGGCCGATAGCAAATTTGTTGGTGAAAACCTCCGACGAACTCGTTGATGAAACGCCCCCCAGGAGGGCATTTCATGAAGGAACTTGTCGGATAAAATATCTGACAAGTCAATAATATCCGGCAAGTTCAGAGAAATCAGCCAATCAGACTAAAGAATTTCTCAAAACTTGTCGGATATAATTGACTTGTCAGATATTTTATCCGACAAGTTCCTTCATGAAATGCCCCCCTGGAGGAGGGGAAGATGAAGATGGCAAAAAAACAAAACAAAAAACAAAACACTGACATGATAACTGGGAGCTGGTGACAGCTTAATTATGGATCCTCTGCCATTGATTGGACAAAAAAGAGCAACAACTTACGAATATTAATAGGACTTGAACTGACCTACAATCCTAGCTTACACCACTCTCTTCAGGCAGATGGAGAAGAAAAACACAACCACAAATTGCAGACTTCAAATGTCATGGTTCACCAAAATTTGTCTCCATACATGTAAATGATTGATCACTTTTGTCAGGGATTGATTTTTAAGTTTCAAAATGCGAGTATAAAAATCTACCTAAAGCACGGAGGATCAATCACTAAATTCACATGTCTTTTTCTTTTTCCATTTTTTTTTTCTGGGGGGTAGGGAGAAAGTGGGAAGGTTAGTCAAAGTTGAATTCAAGAGGGAACATGTATGACTCAAAATGTCAGACCTTGTAATAAAGGTTTATTTTAAGCCTGTCAAGATTCACTCGCATGTAACACTGCCTTCCTCATTCATAAAATAGAGATAAAGTCATTAGAGTTGATGCAGAGTGCAACAAAAGTGTGTGTGTGTGTGGGGGGGGGGGGGAGGGGATAGAATACAACATACTTGGGTAATCAAGCACCAAGGGGTTGATGGGGGGAGGGGTGGCAACGGTTGCAGAAACCACAAGTAATCCTGTACCAGGGATGGGAGAGAACGGATGATTAAAGCTTGAGGGGAACCACAGGTAAATTCAGGGATGATGTTACTGGAAAACAGGGGGAGGGGGAGATTTAAAGCAAGGTAACCATAGGTAATCAAACAAGTTATCTGGTAATGACGATGATGATGATGAGGGTGGAATAAGGAGTTGGAGGAGGGGGAGGGGAAGTGGTGATGATGCGTATGGGGAATCAAAGGTCACTGCTGGAAACTGAATAAGAATGAAAGGAAGAGGGGAAGCAGTGGGACTTAATCAAAGGAACCACAGGTAATCAAACACAGGGGATGTTGGGGAGGTAAAAGAAATGACGATGCTTCCTAGTGGCTTCACTTCCTCACAGGACGTTTGCTATTTGGACAGGTTGGTGGCCCCAACAGTATGATGATACACACAGGTAACAAGAAAAAACAAAATAACAACACACACAAACACACACTGAAATAAAATGAATATAGCACAGACACCCTTGGGTTTAGACGTTACGTGAACCAGATATACTGGTCAATCTATCTCTGTCCAGCTTACATTTTCAAGCGTGAATACAACATTCAATAGGCCTATACATTAGACAAAAAAACACACACACACAGACCAAATGCCACAACAGAGAGATAGACAGACAGACAGACAGACAGAAACTGACAAACAAACAGAGAGGCAAGAAAGAAGAAAGTCAATCTATCTGGCATGAATACACAGTTACATTTTAATCTTCCAAATCGCAATCTCTCAGCACCGATTAGACATCTCGAAGTAACGTTTCGAGAAAGTTTTTGAGCAGCCTAACGAGCAATAATGTGTACATTATAGTCCCTTACAGTGAGACACTTAATACATCATGTGCATTCAGTTAGCATGGTCCAGTGGTTGTGCACTAGTGGACTTGCCAACAACCAGTGCTCAATGAACAACCCCGGCCTGCTGAGCCGCAGCGCGCTGATGACATGTGCCAAAATGTGTCTATTACCACAACAGACACCTTCTCATGTCATCCTTGAGTGATCAGCCGACAATGATTTCATCTTTCCAGAAAGCTGTCCAAAAAATAGAACAAAAAAATGATACTTTTTTCCCCTCTTCCTCTACTTCCTCCTCTCGTCATGTCTCTTCGTTTCCTTTTCTGGCTGTCTCGTTCGACGTTTTTCCGTCTTTAGCGAGAGAGACTGCATCTCAGAAACCTGCGATAGAGCCTTCAAAAGAATCACCTGCTTTGTCACCTATTGGCACGGGAGCCGCAGCCAATAAAACCCTCGTTGTGACAGACGAGGTTGGAGAAGTGAGAAATGCAAGTTGCTGACAGCTAATCTGATAATTAACCCCCCTATTCTCTGGTGATTATTGGAACGGGTGATAATGGGGACTGACCCCTTAGCTGGCTCTTCTTCCATCTTCCCTTTCATGTCCTCGTTTTTTGTTTTTTGTTTTTTTTTTGTCTTTCACTTTTCCTCTGATTCAGATCTTTCAACAGCTCGGTTATCTGTTCTGATGATTCACATTGCGGATGCCGTCACTGCCTCTGATACCGTGTCTCCAAATATCAATTATTTTTAGTACAAATATGCCAAGTTGCTGCCTTAAGCGTATCTAAAGTCCCCCAAATAAAACAAAGAAATAAACAAGAAGACCAAGAAAAACTAACAACACACATATTCAGAGAAAGCTAAAGCTCTGTACAGATTTAGCAATGAGGAGTAAGAATTGCTTTACCTCTTTTTCTTGTATACCTAAACTTTTGACACAGTTCTGCCAGTATCACAAGACCAAATTTTCCACCCAAACATGACCAAAATAAAGTCTTCACCAGCAAAAGGCACAATAAAGGTTAAAAGTCATATATGTACAACTATGCCATAAATGGTCACCACACGTCATTTGTAACCAGCAGTGACTGAGGCATTTTTTACCGTAACTTACGGACCTAAAATCATATTTTACTTCACACATCATGTTTTTCATTTGTGGCAAATGCTCACTGTGTTACTGTTAACATCTTCTCTTTTTTCTTTTTTTTTTTTTGGGGGGGGGGGGAGGGATTTCAAGCAAAGTCAACATCATCCAGAAATCCATCAACTGAGGTGGTGGGCTGGAATTACAGAATCTCTTGACACATGTAACAAGTTCTGATACAGCATCAACCACACAGCATCTAATGCTAGGTCGCTATTGCCCCATGACTAGCACAATGTCAATTGCAGTTTATTTTCCCACTGCGGCAAGAGACAATTTGAGCATTTCAATGGACGAACTGTATACCAAACACCTGCCTTTCCTTCGCTGTTCAAAAATTCTGATGTTTTGTGCCAGAAATCTGAAGTGCAATTCAATCACAAAGATCAGGATATGTCTGACGGAAAATGCTAATTGAACTTGA
This sequence comes from Diadema antillarum, assembly GCF_040938485.1. Taxonomy (NCBI): domain Eukaryota; kingdom Metazoa; phylum Echinodermata; class Echinoidea; order Diadematoida; family Diadematidae; genus Diadema; species Diadema antillarum. Next base: position 1,295,566 of record NW_027271870.1, on the reverse strand, counting down.
TGTCGCTGCATAAATAGGGAAAGGGTAGAGACTCCCTGTCACAATGATTCTCTTACGCTAAGGCATCATAGAATATTCACGAATATGTCCGTATAAGCTGTTTATAATCCTTGCATGCCCAACGACTGCCCCTGCCTTTTTGTGCATCTGCGGCCACGTCTTCCACCGGCAGTGGTTCCCCACTCGGGCTGCGCCTCCCAATTGACCTAATAGCACAGATAATTTGTGGTAATAACACACGGCCGATCGATGCCGTTACCCCAACGCCAAACGTCCGGGACACAAGTGTGGGCATGGTGACTAATTCGAGCTCTGTCAAAATAGAAATTAACACATTACGTATGCATGCAGCCGGTTGTGGCTTCTGCCCTCTTTCATTCAATTCTCTTCCATCTTTTATATTACCCCTTCTTCCATCCCTCACCCCCCCCCCCCCCCAAACAAAAAAAAAAGCGTTATGTGCTATAAACTACCAGATTTGATAGGTGCTGGGGAAAAAAAAAAGAGAGAAAAGAGAAGACCAGGGACAGTAACAACCCGGGGGGCACAAAAACAGGGACAAACAAAATCTATAGGGGTATTAAAAATGAACACTACCAAGGCAGTGATAACATAAGCTAAAGCACTAAAGGTCTTAGGGTGTGGCTTGTTAAACCATACACCAAGTTATTGCTTGGGCTTGTATGACCAAGGAGGTACTAGGAAAGCTTAATTAGTAACTTCTTGGTATGACCATCTCCCTCCACTGTGCATTTCATTTCACTTGCTATGCACTACAATCAGAGAACATAACTAAGTCATTAGACTTTCACAGTAGTCATTTGGTTAGAAAATAAAGTCTAGCAGATAATTGCCTCTTTGGAGTCCAGGGCAATTTCAATCTCACGATGCTATGTAACATAGATCCAAGCTCATTTGACAAAACAGAAACAAAACACTTCACGGTGGTTAATCGCTGACTTTTGTGGTTCACAGAGGCCGGTCAATGGCACCGCGAACATAGCAGCTTGTAGCTTACGCGCTTTCCCTGTCAAATTGAACACATCTAATACTCCTGCATGAGGCTACCCCCAACATGACCACAAAGTACAACATCCAATACCACTACCAGGGATATCAGCAACGATTGCAACAAAAACAAAAACAAACCTTCCCTTGCAATTAAATGTTGACGATTCCGTAAGACAGCTCGATAACTCATGCAAATGCACTATAGGGAGCTGGCAGAGAGGTATTTCATGCTTTATATCGCAGGTAGCAGATTATACAACCAAGAACAGCTGAAAAACTTTCTGGGAATCTCAACATATTATTCCCCATTGGCAATATTCTCAATATGAATATGATTTACAATGCGAGAAGCACTTGAACATGCAAGAACAGTGTGAAATGGATTGAGGCATTTTTCGCTACATCAACATCAGCCAGTGGTTGACGGTGAAGGGGGGGGGGGGAGGGAGGGTTAAAAAAAAGGGGGTAGACAGGGTTAGAAAAAGAGAGAGAAAGAGAGCTGAGAAAAAGAAAACATGAAAGATCATTGCATCATTAATGCTGTAGAAACAGAGCTGGTGTTCTGATGACATGTACACGATATATCTGTCCACTTTGTGCATATATGCTTGTGTGTGTGTGTTTGTATGTGAGTGTAACATGTATGCGTGTATTTGTGTGTGTGTGTGTGTGTGTGTGTGTGTCGGTCTGTATGTCAGTGTGATAGAGAAAGAAGAGAATAGAAATGTGGCATGCACCAAAGGAGTAGAAGCAATCACAATAAAAATAACACAAAAGCTACAGGTGCCCAGAAGACTTCAAGGGACCGCCGTGCAATGTTCCGTCCTGTGTGACACTCGCAGCACAAGAATCAATCACCGATGTTTTCCAGTCTGGGGCATTGCACACTATCATGCAGGTTGGATATCTTCTTTAGAAGAGATGAAGACACATTAAACAAATGTAAAAAGTTCAGAAACTTAAAAAAGGAAATCTTCATAGGCATTCTGTACTTTGATATTGATAATCTGACCACTCTGGATAGCATGTTTTTTGTCTGGTGTCAGTAAACCTGACTAACCTGAAGCACTGGACTTCGTTGTGAGAAGGGGGGGGGGGGGGGGGAGTGTCCTCCTATTCTTTTCTGATCTTCTGTTGATACCAGAAACTTTTTTGGTACAGAATTGGCAAACTGATGTAAGGGGAAGACTTAGGGATTGTTGTTGTTGCTATTTCTGAGATCATCAAACTTTCACTTCTTGAAAACGTTGGTAGGTACACACAACTGTCCCGCACTTTGTGTCGTATCCATGCATTCAAAGCCCTACCAAAATATTGACAGAAAGTGTCGTGACTGATTCAGGATACTGGATGTTTGCTGTCTGTTCTGAAGTTTTCTTTTGCGCTCTGGAGTTTAGTTTTCGTTTCGCACCTGGAGGACAGCTGAAAGGAACTCACGTGCCTACATAATCTCGAACTTTTACCAGCTGCTTCTAGATAGAGCCCAATCCATGGACTTTCCTCCACAAGTTGAGCCCAACAGCAGAGCTCAGTCATAACATGACACTACTGCGCTCACCATTTTGTTCGCTCTCTTCCACTCGTTTAAGGGATAGCATGTATACAGGAGGAGGATCGCGCATCCAGGGTCCTCTAGTACACCAGGCGCAGACGATGGATATTGTTATCTTGTTATCAATTTCGCTGCAGTGTCATAACAAGTTGCTGACGGGAGAACCCACGGCTCTCGGGCGGGATGTCGCCAAAACAAGAGTTCACTCTCGGGGTGTGCTCCTCCTTCCCTCCTCCCTCCCCCTCCTCTTCAGCCACAACCCTCCCATCCCCACTTCCAGCCTTCCTCCTGGTCATCTCGGCAATATTGGCCGCATCACTTTGCAAAACACTCCCGGGAGATGGCTGGGTATAGCCTTACAAAATAAGTCAACACGTACCGGAACGTACATTCACTTGTATGAAAAATAAAAAAAAGAGAAGATATAGCGAGAGAGAGAGAGGAAAGAAAAAGAAGAAGAAGGGCAAAAGAAAAAAACAACAACACCAGGACAACCAAGAAACTTGCAGACATGTTGGATAGCTGTGACATTTAGGACAGACGTCATGGCACCCCCGCACCAGAAGTGTTCTTCTTGTTTGTCCTAGTCAATGCTCCCATCTTCTACTGTGCATTTCCCTTTCTACATATTATATATGCCCTAATTTCTGTGATTGGAGGTGAGAGGGCCTAGAGGTGTTAGTCCCCCCCCCCCCCCCCCCCCCCCCCCCCCACTGCTTGAATAATCATACAAAAGATAAAGCATCGATTGGAGTTAATGATGTAGGGGGATAGAGAAGAGATGGGGCAGTTCTCTAGTCTCATGATGAAAAGGACAAACTTGTCCCAAATCCTGTCAAGCATCACTACACTATTTCTTCCACCTCCCTTTGCTTCTAGTGAAACCCAGACATATACTCTGTATGTGCATAAGTGCAGACTTTGTAGTATTTGCATACTGACTGATCTTTTAGCCATGTTGTATGCAGCCCTGATATCTGACGAGAAATTGCTTGACATCACTCCCAAACATCTGACCAGTGATCGGTACGGCAAGCAGCAGAGGAACTTTGTAAGTTATGTGATTAGCAGCACTCGTTAAGCTTTGTCGACCCAATACAACAAATTTACTTTTTCAGGACTGACTATGCCCGGGCAGCGGCTTGAACCGAAAATTGATTTGTGCAATCTTCATTTGCCAACTGTCCTCTTGCACACGGCTCTCCCAGGAAATCCAGAAGGACTCTGAGGGAAGGCTACCAACAACTACTGTACCTTTTGGCAGCAATAACCTACTGAAGCTCCTGTGGACGGGAGGAACAGGACAGCCAACCCTTGTGACACGATGCTATCAACGGGAGTCACCACGCGTGTCATTACGATGAGTAGACACTAAGGCACTTCCTGGGGTTATGTAATGCAGTTATCTCAGGGGAGACAACGCCCGCATCCCTCCCCGCCTTCAGAAACGGTGGCAGAGGGAGGACTCCGCGCTATCACCTGTCAAGCGATGACCGGTGGCACTAAACCTTTTCCCCCCGACAAGACGCCGTCCCTCGCAAACACACTGGACAAGGCCGAATTACCTTTTCTACAAATTACTTTGACATTTGTGACAGCACGTCCGAGCAGCACCCCTCCCCCACTCCAAATCCTTACTCACATAGCGAGCTTTTAGATGAGGAATCAACAAACTCTGCCACGCCGTGATCAAACACAAGGCCGGTATTGGATGATTACCAAAATCCATGAGACATACATGTACCGGTACTCAAACTTGCTGTCGTAAATGCATGCAACACAAAAGGGGGTATGACGGACAATCAATCCCATGTTCCCTTCCTTCCTGGTAAGAAAAAGGATGTCAGTGAAAGTGGATAAAGTATAAATTCCCTGTCTAAGCCTTTACCTGAACAGAGTAACATATCTGAAATCTTCTTTTTTTTTAAAAGAGAATCTGATGAAAATAAAAGACATAGCTTGGCTTTTGTGTGTTTCTTTTTAAACGTAAACTGGAATACGGATGCAAACTAACTGAAACCGCAAAACACGTCTGTCGTCTCTGATGTCCTATCATACCATCATCCTGTTCACAATCCATTCATCCTCTTCTGTGTGTGCAGTTATTCTTCACTTGAACACATAGTTAGACAAAGACACACAACACTATCTTCTGTACTGTGTGTCTGCCAGGAGAAAAACAACAACAGCAAACAAACAAAATATAAACAGCCAAAGAAGAAAATGAAAATGAAGTCTCAGAGACATTTTGGCTCATTCTCAATTTCTCTCGCTCAGCCATTCCTCTGACATCAGGTGCCAAGCCGAAAATGGCCATTTCCGGCCTTGAGGAAAAGGGGTAGCAAAATAAAGACACCTTTTTGCCCACAGCACACCTGGATTGCCTCCTTCCATTTACCATTCCCCTATATCCATTTCTAGGTACTATCAAAACGACAACAACAACAACAACAAATAGAAATCCTGAGAAAAACAGAACAAGACAGAAATATAAAAAAGAGAAATGCCAAATCATAGGATAACGAGGGGCCTCGTAATCAGATGCTTCCTGCAATTAAGACTGACAGGGCTGCAACAACTGCTCAGAGACGGGCAGCCTTCTCTCTCTTTCTCATTGCATACACTTTGTGTCATGGAGAACAAGGGAATCTTGTTTCCTCTACATCAACAAGCAGTTGGCACAGGAACCTGAGGGTTAATTTAGAAAAAAAAGAAGAGAAAGACCCAGAAAGAGAGGACGAGAAAAAGCACATGTTTCTTCGGAGTGAATTGGCACTTTCATGGAAAACACCTGACGCACTGGTATCACACATTTGTTTGGCAACTTGCTGCGGCTGTCCTGTTCTTGCACAACACGTGGATAGAAGACTATACAAGCAAATGAATAGAGATCATCACTGTGGAACTGGACAAAGAAAAAACAAAACTGGTTTAGCACCCCAAGAGGTGAATATTCTTATGAAATCTGCCAGAATTTCCGAGGGAGCTTTTGGTTCTTGCTCCCTACATGGACGCAGATAGGTAGGTAAGCTTTAATCGGACGCACTGTCCAGAATTCTGTCATTATATGCCATATTGGAGCACAAATATGGTACCATCCTATTCAAAACCAAATAGAAATGCAGCCATGAGCCCAGTCCAGCGGAAGAAAAGTGAATAAAAATCAAAGCAACACACAGAACTTTGGATCAGAACTTCATGGCAGACCAACATTTCTTGCTCCTCCAACAACAGATGTGGGGGCGACTGTTATTGCAAGGAGTAGCATCAGTCTCATACATATGCATTATTACTTTTACAAATTTATGCATATTCATGACATAGAATAGCTCTTGGTGGTTTCCTCTGTGCACACTAACACTCCCAGGGCTACCATGCCAATATACCAATGACTTTGTACACAAGGAAGTTCGGATATGATAATAACATGCACACACACACACACACACACACACACACACACACACACACACACAATACACAAAAAGTAAAACAAGCAGTAGGAAAAGAACAGGAATCACTCATGTTTACTTCCAATCTCACACAGGAGACGGCCGTATGGCAAAGGTCGCGATAAAAATAATGGATGAACAGAGCAATATGATCTCTTCAAGAAATATCTTATGATCATGAAATCTTCTGAAGAACAAGACAGGGGGAAAGGGGGAGGGGGGAAGGGAAGGGTTTACACAGCATGCAAAATGTAGTACTCACAGTAGTCGCAGGCTCTCGAGGTGGGTGAAGAGATCGCGGGGTAGGGAAGCGATGCGGTTGCGGTTGAGCTTGAGGACCTCCAAAGATCGCAGGTAGTCCAGACTCCTCTCCTGCAGGCTGCTTATACGGTTGTTCTCCAAATATCTGGCGACGTTTTGAAGACGAGATACAAAAGAAGGAAGGAGGAATAAGAGGGGGAAGTAAGAGGGGAGGTAAGGGGGAGGGAAGGGGGAGAAGGCACCCAGAGAAGGAAATTGGAGATAAAGAAAGAAGGACATGGAAAACAACAAGAGAAAAGAGAATTCATATATTACATTATTGTCAACCCATGTCATAGGCCATGAAAATATTGTGAAGACATGCCTGACATTGGTACATATTCAAATCAAGCAAACGACAAAAAGCAGAATCATTGCATTTCTGGCACATAGGATGATTACTCTGCCCTAAAACCGTCCTAAATCATTTCAGAACAGAAAGGAGACAGCAGAATGAACAATATGGCACCAAGAATTTCCTGACTGAAAGAAACACTTCATTGTGATTATGTTACATTGTTTTGGAGATAAATTCTTCTTTTCTGAAACACACTTGCCATTCTGCATATCGGAGTTCCTTTCTCTCTCTTTCTAAGACCTGACTTGAGCCCACTACCGCTCACTCCTGCTAAACAGGAGCGGCAAAGGATGCTGCAACAACCGACCATCTTTGGCAACGGACACGTGTCACCTTCGGCTTCTTTTACCGCCCCCCATAAAACGTCACTGCTTCATTTGCCATCTTTGTCCGCCCTGCCCATCACAACCACTTCAATTAGTCTCAGGGACCAGTCTTCAATCACCGACCGGCAGGGATCGGATCTATGGCAGTTAAACTGCCCCCACCATTTCCCGTGACAGGTGTTGATCGCTGCGATCGCATCAACTTGACTGCCAACCACTTAGGCACATCACCCCGCATTAACCCCTCTACCACCGTGTCCACCTTCCCTGGAAAGCCAATCGAGGTAGAGTCAATATCTGAAGGGGCGCCATCAATTTCTTGCCAATACTTTGATTTGAAGATACTCAAGAGGATGAATTTAACCAAGAGAAATGTTTTTAGGTAGAAAATACACCCAACTTGGGTATACATTAAGTGAGATGTAGAACCGTCAATGGCTACTTCTACAGAGTTCATTCATCCCTCTTTGTGCCGAATCCAAGAATATATGTGAGGAGACGGATCATTGCAAACAGAACTTGCATACCATTCAATGCATGAGATACAATATGTCTTGCCTGAGTTTTTCCTTAACTGCACAATATACTGCATGAGTATCATAATCAGTACGACTCTTATCATAGCCTAGAAAGAAATATTGGTGGGGGGGGGGGGGGGGGGAGGAGGAAAAATGAATCATTAAGGAGTGCTGTTGAATCCCAAAACAATGCCTGTCATTATCCCTAAGTAACAATTCATCACGGAGTCTCAGCCGTCGGCAAGCCTGAAAGGAATTCTTCATCAACAGCAAATTCAACGTAAGCATTTCATGAGTGAATTTCTCTTTGGTATGCACAGCGCGCTGCACACTCGGCCTAATGGGGACTCGCTGGGAATGGCGCTCAGTGTTTGATGTGAGCGGGCTGTGCCGACAAGACAACACATTGGGGGTCTTGTCAAAATGCTACGGCACTATTCAACGGCTTTGCTTAAGCAGTCTTAATCGAGGGGGAACTCGCTTTCTTCCTACGGCATACTTTCAAAAGAGATTTTCCTTCTTTTATTTCCTTTTTTTTTAATTGAGTGAGAGGATGCACAGATGAGGCTGATGACAGCTTCACTGTCATTCACTGCATGGCTGGCTGAAAGATGACTAGTCCTTGGTTGCCATGGAAACTGGCTACCTGTCTGCCACATCTCATCAATCTGACATGTGCCTCCTTAACTCATCAATTACAGGTATGGCTGTTCCCAACTCCTTCCCTCCCCCCTCCCCCCCCCCCCCCAAAAAAAAAGAAATGTATTCTCCCTTGTCTAGATAATGAATTTGTCCTGCAACCAAAGGGGTTAGGATCACCAGAAGATATTACCGACAGTAAAGAAATGGGGGGGTGAAGGAATATCAATGGAACGGGTCATGCAGAAAAGAGGCATGCCATGCATCAGCCGAGAACTGGGAAGACTCTCTGCTGAAACAGGGACATTACCATTAGTTCTAGCGAACCCAAGGCATCCGATTGTAATCATACGGACAAAAATAAGAAAATTGTGGCATTTTTAGACAGTAATTCTCATTTTTTCTGAAGTATATGACTAAATTAATCTGTGTTCCACTTTCAGCCTCTTTCCTGGGAGTTTTGGTTTCATCTTCTTTCTCTTTCTAGAACTTCTTTTTCCTCCTTTTTTTTTTTTTTTTTTTTTGCGTATAGCTCTTTTGCAGGTATCGGTGCACCGCACATTCCACAAATAATGTTAGCAATCAGGTCGGGATTGTGAGTCATATATTCAGCAATGATTGAAATGGGTCATACATCTCAGAAACTCCTCCGTGGTGGGAGTTTTCAGCGTCGGCAGCGTGCACTGCCTCACCTGCCTCCAGGCAAATGGACTCTCCAGTGGAAGGAGGTAAAAAAAAATAATAAAGAGAAAAAAAAAATAAAGCAAGGAAAAAGGTGGAGAAGCGAGTGAATGCGCGAGGTGTGGTTGCGTGTCCATGTCGTGCATTAGCTTAATTGCCAGACCTGGTTGTACTGTTACCCATCTCCCTTCCCCCTCCCACACCATAACTTCCCCTCCTGTGACTTTCTCCATAATGCTCCCTTTTAGTTAGATATGGGGGGGGGGGGGCGGCCTTTATTTGTGGCATTATCTGTCCCTTCTTACTATCTTGCTTTTTGTTATTGTTTCTCTCCTTGTTTTCAAAGCACTGGATGACTTAATGCTCAGGTGACCAATCGTGATACTAAGACAAACAGTTGCAGAGCTAAGCGTTTTAATCCATCACCGCCGGGGACTGGCTGATGCGATCCTCCCGTGTTTTGCATCCAGCATCCCCCTTCCTACCCTTCGCACCCCCCCCCCCCCCTTTTTTGCCTCCGGCCCTTATACTACAATCCCTTCCCACCTCTTTTGCCCAGAGATGCTCTAAAAACAGCACTTCAATTTAGGAGATTGCAAGAAGGTGAGCCTGCCCCGAAATGGGATTGTGCAAATAAAAATGGATTGGAAAATGGAAAAGGGACGTCCGCCCTAAGCTGGCTGGGGACCACTCTGCCGTGTTGATGGAAATATTTGACGGAGAACTTGGTGGAGTGGAGTGCCTTCAGTAACAAAAGCCGTATTATTGACACAGGCCCTCGTGTTGAAAGTTGACCCGTGCCCCAATCTGGGGCCACACACAAACTACAACAACTCTTGTTTCGGACGCTTGCATTAACCAGCTCCGTCTCCAAACTTTAAATTGTGTTGGACGATCATTTCGTGGAGCAAAATATTTGTAGCATGATTGCTCAGTTCCTATGGAGTACTTCAACCAACATTCAAATTTGTAACATAGTGCAAGATTTTGGTTAAAGCGACCCACAACCTTGCAATGTCAGAGTTCTGATGATTTGCAAAAGACAATATAGTGATAAAGAATTACCACAGGGATTACTTCAGTGACAGTCACTGTAATAGTTTCTGCTTCAGTAGTACAGTCACTGTTTGTCTGCCCATATAGATCTCACTGCACCGTTTTGCTTTGTTTATTTTGTTTTGGTTTTTCCTCGCACTTTTCAACATCTAATTCAGCGCTGGTGATGGAATACTTACAAGAGATGAAGCCGGTTGTCCGGTGGAAATGTGCCCGCTCTGAACTGTCCTATGCGATTGTAGCTTAGGTCCAGCATGTGTAATGACGTCAAGCCGCGTAGTGCCGCCGGACTGATGCTTGTGATTCGATTATGATGCCTGAAAGACGTAAGCACATGAAGAAAAACAAAAGAAGTCAATTTTGAGATTCACACTTGAATGTTATACATCAACAATGTGTGCCGACTAGCACGTAGGCAAAATGCATATTTACACTACTACATGGCATTCAATCTTTTTCTCTTTCATACTCCTTGTTCAGCCTTTCAATAACAGAAATATCAGCAAATGCATACAACCTGAAAGTAAAAGAAACGATGAACACCAAAAAATGGTTACCAAAACAAGAAAAAAAAAGAGGAATAGTTACATCACTTTCTGCAAAAGAGGATGCATGTGCAGTTGTGCATGTTTTTGTGTGTCGCTATGTGTGTGTCTACATGAGTGTGCCTGTCTGCGCAAGTGAGCACAGTTGTGTGGAATCAGAGATTAGCGAAAATGTGGTGTGTTCGGAGCTCAAAACTTGGGATTTGCGTAAATTCCCCCTCAGCCTCCCTTTCCCCCAAACCTAAATCCTCCCCTACTTTGGCTCAAAATCATATCTGGCAGATGCATATCGCAGAGAAATTATTTCATGAGCGCCCGTCAGCAGTCATGTGGGACTACTTAGCGTGGACAAACTGGAGTTAATCAAGAGAGGTACTAACTAAGCCATGATTAGAGTCTCTCTAAATCTGGACATGTCTCAACAATCTCCTCCCCTCATCCCTATCTTGACATGACAAGATGATTTTTTTTTCCCCTCTCTCTCTTCTCTGGATACATGCAAAGAATCAAATTTTGTGTCATCTCTCTCTCTCTCCCTTGTTTTCTCTTTAGATGACACATGAATGCCATCTCTTTTTTTATCTTTGTTTAATCCTTTAAAGAGGAAATGGACTGTTTGCTTCGTCATCAGAATGCTGTGCACGATTAGTTTGCGTTTGTCATCTCTCTGTTTTTCGGGGGGGTGGGATGCCAAAGATGGACTACCGAGGACTATGGAACATGGCTGTATACTCTTTACAGAATCACAAACCTATTGGCTCTGCATTTAAGTGAGCAAAGAAATGGCAAAGTACGAAGCATGAGGAGAAACGAAAAAAAAAGGGGGGGGTTCTACAAAACTAGGCAGCATCCTCATCTCGCCCCGTTTATTGATGTAAACAAAGTGACGACAACCAGATCTGACTAAGCTTCCTCGTATTTAGCTCAAGCCCCGCTCCTCTTCATTGATAACAAGTTTGCCAAGTCGAGGGCGCTGCAGCGGAGCGGCCGGCCAGCCGGGGCGGCAAAGTGCATTCCCCCTCGCAAAGTGTCTCTGAAGATTTCCCCCCTTTCACTCCTTATCTCCATTCATATCTTGACAGTTCTCTTCCCATCACACGGGGAATTCTTCTCTTTCCCATACTACAGGTCGGACTAAGGACCTTTTTTTTCCTTTATGCAAATATCCCTTTGGAAGACAGCGAAGATTACAGAAAAAATATGAAGGTCACAATGATAGTGCCTTCATAATAAAAGACATCCTTGGCTGAATGAGCCCATTCATGTACAGTATCTCACAACCATGCTCTTGCTGCTTTGAACAAAAGGTGGGGGGCGCACGAGTCCCCCCCCCCCCCCCAATGAATTTACAATTCTCACGTAAAGCAAAATTCACACCTTGAAAAACCTGAGATTAATCAAACCCATATTAAAGCACACCACGCTCAGTCATCCCTCATGCTCGTTTTTCCCTTTGCGACTGTAGAATGCAGAGAATGGTATTTTCCCGAAATCGGTGAGCATGCTTAAGATTCATGGTACCTGTTTTGTCAATGAATGAAATTATCACAATTTCCCTGATAGAGAGTGATGGAAGGATGAGGACAAATAGAAAGATATGTACTTACAATCATCACATATCAAATTTTGCTCACGTTTTCCCTTCATGAAACTCAACATCAGCCACACCGAAAAAAAAAACAACAAATACAAAAACAACTGAATGAATAAAAAAATACATGTATACTACAACATGACTCTTAACACATTGTTTAAAAGAACCAGGTCTGTTAAGAACAAATCTACCAGCACGGTATAATCTCAAAGAGAAGATGGGTTATTGAGGAGGATGTAGGTTAATATTTCTTTTTGATCTACTCTTCACACCCAATTGACTTTAGCCCTTTACACCACAAAAACACTATGGGTACCAACATGCACTATGTGGGCATGTTTCGCCTGCCAGCATGTATGAAGAGCACAAGATGCTATTAAATATTGCATTTCACACTCTATACCTCTGTGAAGAGCTACATCCTGAAACTTGATAATTACAGAGGGGGCTTAGAAAAAATAAACATCAAGGGAAATGAAATATGGAAAGTGAAAGAGAACAACATATGTACAGACAGACATTAAATGTCGAGGCGGGGAAATGAAAGAAAGAAAGATGAGAGAGAAATATGATGATAAGTGATCATTTCACTTTGTCATGTCCTCCAAAAGGAGGGCATTTCCTCTTTCAGGTCATAGCCCCGGCATGGTGATGGCGATTTCATTAACGAGAGCAAGCCTTTGAGACAGTGCTGTGGTATCAAGTCTTAAACGCATTGTGAAGATAAATACTTAATGCAACCTTATACTCTGCACTGTAAAACAAACCTATCATCAATATTATCTTTTGGAAACAATGAAAACTATATGGGAGGGGGTGGTAGGGGGTAAAAAAACAAACAAGAAAACTATAATTTGTATGACAAAGCAACAGAAAGGCACAAGTGAAAACTAATTAAAGTGCGGATGAGAAATTCCACGGAAAGGGAGATGCCTCATTTACCCTCCGTGCACTTGGGATCCTGAATAAGGTTCTGTGTGCCCCTTTGCATGCCACACCAACCTGTGGCATCACAGGATTTGAATGCCCCGACACGACAAGAAATCTGGCAATCTCTGGCAGTCACACTTACCCGGGGAGCCGTTCACACTGACAATGACAGATTATGATTGAACAGAGCTGGCCACATTGCAGTATATGTGAGGCAGAGCCACCTGAAACACCACCACAAAACAACACTGGAGTGGCATTTTTCTTTGTGCAAGTTTTGTTGTTAGGATTTTTTACAAGCGATGACCCTTCACTGCAAAAAAAATTGACAATTTTCAATTCCTCTGTAATATTTGGATTACTCCATGTAGCCATGCATAAAACGCTATTCGCAGCCTGCTGGCAAGGCTTTCTATTATGTCACATTTACAGTTACGTGCAGCCTTCTTTGCCAATCATGTTCCCGAGCAAAAAAAAAAATCTATTCTCAAGTGCAGTAACACTGCAGGTTTTCGGTCAGTATTCATGAAATAACAAGTAGACTGTAGGTCATATGTACAGGATGGATCTGGGCCCCATTTCATAAAAGATGTTAGAATGACAACTCTTACTGGAATGACAACTTTCCACAGCAAACAGCCAATCAGGAAGCTGTATTCTTGTCGTTACCATGACAATTGTCATTCCAGCAAAGAGTTGTCATCAAACAAACTCTTTATGAAATGGGGTCCTGGAATGCCATTATCCAGTGTGAACAGGCCTTATATTTGACATCCTGTGTCCACCATGAATGCCCCCCCCCCTCCTTATGTTGGGCACTGTTCACAGCTTTCATGCACATAAAACAGGCATGAGTCTCTTTGAGATGCGGCATAGGGACCCAGCTGAGATTAGCGATAAAGATGGAGAGGGAGAGAATTAAAGTAAAACACATCACGTCAATTTCACAGCACGATTCTTTATTTTGTTTCTTCAAAATTAATCAAAGAAAATCTTGCAACCTGTCATCTAATCATTTAGAATCATATTTCTCTAGACTTGACTCATTAAAGGTAGAGTATGGATGCTAAATTTAACCATGCCTATTGTAAGTAAAAACCAACAGGAGAGTAGTCAGACCTTGACATCATGGGGTCACAGAATTTCCATAAAATACCTTGACATCATGGGGTCACAGAATTTCCATAAAATGATCGATGTTTTGCGAAAATATGTCAATTAGTGAAATTCCACAACTTTCCTATTTCATATCGCATTTCCGGTTCTAAACTTCACTGTTTTAAAATGACTCCTACAACGTCTACCCAAAAGTCAACAAAGTTAGACTGAAGTTTTCCTTTAAGCAGATGCTATTGAGTAAAGTGGTGCAATGCCCAAGACGACACACACACACACACACACACGTAAAAAAAAGCTTCCGCAAGAAAAACCAGGAAGCGTGAGTCACAGGGCTCAACAAGGCCTGATACGGCTCCGCTGCTGCCGAAGGAATTCCAGTGAGAGACTTCCATTAAACCCTTTCACCGCTACGGGAAGTCCCCTCGTTCCCTGGCGAACTCCCGAACAAAGCAGTCAACTAAATGCAGGGTCCCAACGGAACATGGCAGTCTTCATTCTTATATCGCCAAGACACCTGTGCCGAACACTACTAATTCCATAGTGAATTTTGTTCTAATTGACTTGTACTGTGTGCCTGAAAGATGACCAAAGAAGAACTCGCAATATAGACAATCCTCAAAAAGGCCTATCCTTACACAATCATCTAACAATTGTGATTATAACAAATACATCATACGTATGTATGTATGTATGTATAGGTCTATATTTTTCTCTATCCCAAACGTACATCTCATCTCATACAGCTCTGAATCACATCTGTGAATTCAACCCACTACAGACTCTACATTGAAGAAGTACAGTATGCCTGTGTAAGTGAGGGTTTTGTTGTTGTTGTTGTTGTGGTTGGTTAAATTTTGTTTTTGCGCAAAGGTGAGTCTCTCTTTTACTTTTTTTTTCCTCTTTTTTGAATCTCCTCCTCTCCCTTTCTAATCAATTGCGGGCAGTAAGAGTGAATCACTTATCTGAGCTCTACTACGACTGCCCCCGTCCCAATGAATGCACCAACACTGCAGACAAAATTACAGGGGTGAAAGAACGAAGAAGACTGAGGCAGAGGAGGGCGAGAAAGAAGGGGAGAGAGGGAGGGAGGTGGAGATGAAATATACCTCCTTGGGATCTGTCACTTCAGATGAAGATCACTCATCGCAATCAACAACTGCAAATAAGGGAAAGGTCCGGCTAAAAGCTGGGTCAAGGCGGTACAAGAAATGAGGGAGAAAACGGGAGAGGACTGCTAAGTGAAACCTCCCCCCTAAACCCAGAATGTGGATCAAATAATGGGGGGAGGAATGAACGGGAGTTGAAACCCCCAAGACTTATTTAAAGGAAAGAAAGAAATGCAGAGAGAGAGAGGTATATTGAGAGATGGAAGAGAGGGAGAGAAAGGACCACTATTGAGGAGAGGATGTGGAGAAAATAGAAATGAAACGAGATGGGGATGAAAAAGGAATTGGGGCAGTTTTACAATGAACTGCAGACAACGTAGGCATAGTGGCCCGTGATAGAGCCAATATTGAATTGGACTGGATGATTGGGGGGGGGGTAGGGAAGGAGAGAGTTACTATGAGAGTGAGGAGAGGACACCAACTCCAACAGAGGTCATACGATTAGCTACGTTGGTTCGTTGGCAGGTAGGAGTTCATCGCATGCACGCATCAGCATCATCTCCATCGGATACTGGGATGTATTCAGCCCGTA
This sequence comes from Diadema antillarum, assembly GCF_040938485.1. Taxonomy (NCBI): domain Eukaryota; kingdom Metazoa; phylum Echinodermata; class Echinoidea; order Diadematoida; family Diadematidae; genus Diadema; species Diadema antillarum. The sequence continues at coordinate 1,279,787 of NW_027271870.1, read as the reverse complement.
GTACCTATCGGAAGAGGCATTTTTTTCTACGAGAAACCGATTTCATTTCCAAAGCAGGGAAAGGTAAGTGCACAATCATTGGGTAACCTGAATGGATTCTGGCAATGACCATCTGAATGTAAAGTGCTGCAGCTGGTTATGACGTACAACAGGCGTCATAAAAATAAATAGCTGTTCCCGCCACATGACTATGATGTCACTTTGAATGACGCTTCTCGGCAGTTCTGCGCTGACAGCGTAAGTCCTCAAAACGTTTGCCTCTCGATACTATTCCTGAGAAACTGGAGTTACCCCATCTAGTATGCAAGGGGCAAGATGAAGAAAAATCTGTTCCTGTGCGTGGACATGGGAACAAAAGAGGAAAATATTAATTCATGATCGTACATGGCATGTGGTTTTGGCATTCTCATAGCAAAACAGAAGGATTGAAAGAAGTTCTCCAAAAGAGGCACAAGATTTATTTTTATTTATTTTATTTATTTTTTTTATTTTTTTTATTTATTTATTTATTTTTTTTTTTTTGGGGGGGGGGTTAAAGATCTATGAATAAGGAGTTGGAAAAAGGGTATGAACATGAAACTGAGCATGGGATGGGGGTGGGTATAAAATGGGGTGGGATAATGAAGGAGATAGGGTGGCTGAAGATATATTGGTATTAGATACGCAGCTGTCTCCAAGATGACAGCCATTCTTCTCCCCAGTGGAAGGAGGTGGAATTCAGCGCCAATAGCCATGTCTGCCCGAGCAGACTCGGGTGGTGTGACCTGTAAAATAGCTTGTGGCACTCTCAATTTGTACACCAATATCCATCTCATTTACAGAAGCTGAGAAATGACAGAGTGATAGAGATTTTTTTTTTTTTTGGGGGGGGGAGAAAGAGAGGGAAGGAAAAGGGCTGCGGAAATGCACAAGACGACAAATAATTCACTAAGTAATTCATTTGAATTGCTATCCTCTTTCTCTCATTATTCAGAGAGAAGAGTTTGTACCATAGAAGACAGGAATACATTTCCTACACACACAAGGTGTGTTCTTCTAGTTAATTACAATGAAATGGTTGCCATACACCAATACACTCAAAGGCAAAAATAACTCGTACTTGTACATAAACCATTCATACACAGAGCCTCGTTCACATTGTTCTGTTTTTAAGTCTCATGAACAATCAATTTGAGAGGTTCTTTTGTACCAACATCGAGTCCTCCCATCAAGAGAGTTATGGATGCTAAGCAATACAATCTGATTCAGACTAATCATAGAACAACTGAAATGCATAGCGTGAGGAGTATTTAGAGTCAAATGAAGGTTGCAGTGAGATTCTTGAGTCCACAGCACGACACAACCAGAGGATACACAAATTCACAAAGATCCAACATGAAATGGCCTACGATAAGAGCTATGGGCAGAGAGTCCACAGTGTAGGAGAAAGAAAAGAGAAGGGGGGGGGGGGAGAAGGATAACACTTTTTCTTTTTTAAACAAGAGGAGTCTTACAGATGAAAAACAGAATGAAGTGTAGAAAAGGATAAGGCACCGGTCCACTTGTGTTTGCCCATATCTAATGAGCTCCTGTTATTGTTTTATTCATGCTCCTCCAGATTCTTCCCCCGAATCTCTCCTGCCTCACTCAAAGGCGACCCTCCCGTGCGCCCGTGCCCAGCTGCCCCCTTGCATGGAGAGAGCTGGGCAACACTGTGTCGTTCACGCGCACACACACGACGCACATACCACTCACACACAGACACACACAGAGTGCCCCTGCATTACATACATGTCGTTTGAAAGTCAATGAGACAAATTGCTCCAAGGACTGAATAATGATGTCATCATAAAGGGGGGAAAAAAATCTCTGAAAGTTCCAGCGGTCCTGAACACCAAGCCCTTGTATCTCTTCAAAGGGGTAGGCACACATTACAGCACACACACACCTCATATCTTCTAGTGTTCTGCAATGCCACAGCACGCACCTCTTTATAGAGGAGTAGACACGCAAACACACATATAACTACTTATCATGTTCCACAACACCCTTACAGCAGCACACACAAAGAAGACAATAAGGAAAAAAGGGGTGAGGGAGAGAGGATAAATAGAAACTGGAAGATTCTCCAGGAAAGGATAAGCAGAAAGGTCATTCCTCGTTTGTTATGATCGACCCCCTTTGCCTACCGCGCGAGGGCATATTCAGCCTGCCACATTCACACTCCATTACAAAGCCCAGAGAGCAAATTGTTCTTTGTGCTTTTCATAGGTCCTTTCCCTCCAATTGGCCAATTGGCCTATACAAAGGTCGGAAGGTTATGGGGGGGGGGGGGACCAGTACTGTTCCCTTCCGAGGCACTCATGCATTATTCAATCCCGAGCTCTGAATGACACACTCCAAACAGGCCACTCAAAAGGAGAAAACTCCAGTGCCAAAGTGAATGACCGGAGGGTGGTCACTTCCAGAGAGAGGGAGAGGATGAAAGTCTTCTTTTTTTTCGGAGGGGAGGGAGACTCGCGGGGAGGAATGCGCTCGGAGATCTGGATGGCCTGGGCAGGTCATGTCGAGCCTCCCAAGCTTCCTGTTTCTGAACAGTACACCTCCCCTCTCCTTCTCCGCATCTCCAATTCCAAGCACTGCTGTATTCTAACGTTACTTCCATTACACATAGCTCGCCAAACTTTAATCACCCAGCAGTTCAACATGGCAATCAAATACAACACATACCATTTGATTATTCTGGTCAAAATGCAGAGTCCCTTTTGCCCCCCCCCCCCCCCAGATCCAATCAAACAGAACAAGGGAGCCATGGAGGGCTAGGAGCACACCTTCTAGGGATCAAAGTAATCCCACTTACAATGTGTAGGAAAACAGAAACACCGCCCTCTGGGAGTTGCACTGCAGTGAAGAAGAGGAGATGGTAACAACCCCACAAATCCCTATGGCATGGGACTAAAGACAAAAGAATTGCATGTCTCCCATAATACCAAGGGCACTCCTAACAGAAACAGAATATGGGAGTTTTGGAGAAAGAGAGAGAGAGAGAGAGAGTCCCCCCCCCCCCCCCCCCCCCATCACCACACAGGGTTATGTCAGGTCAGTGACTACCTGAGAGTCGTGATCCAAACTCTTCCTTTGCATCCAATAAAGTACAAACTTTCACCAATGTAGGTCCTACACAACAAGGAAACAGGAACGATTTGAGACTGTTTTCATCTCAAACGGTGCTGGGAACAAGGTATAAAGTGCATTACCCGTCCACTGCACTACACTGGAAACAAGGCATAAAACAGACATATCATACACACACGCAAAAACAAGGAACAAACCACAACAACCCAGCCTTCTACTGATTATGGGTCTGTAACGATGAGACTAGGACAGGGGTGACTGGCAGCCACACTACATCCACCCAAGCTTCCTGGCCAAACATGGACAATGTTGACTTCATGTGGCATCCATTATCCAACATCTTTTTTTCTTTTTCTTTTTTTCTATTCTTGAGGGGGGGGGGGGAGGGTTCTTGTTGCATCTGTGTTCAAACCTTTGATCAGGCAACACAATGGGGAAGCGGCATGATAGCCTTTGTGTGCAGGTGACAGCTACTGAGACGTATACGATGACACTGACATTTTATTGGACACATGAATCGTCTGGATGCGCTGACACGATGATTTGATTTGAAGGGAACTGACGGAGAAAAGGAATGAGACTGCTACTTTTCTTGCATCCTAACCATGACTCGCTTTTGAGGAGAGCAGAACCTCCCAAAATCAAAAAAAAAGTTGATGGCTGCAGTTCGTATGCTACGTTTTGAGTTCCATGCTGTGGGTTAGAGATGAGATTTGTGAATGAATACATGTACAGAAGACACAATGCAGAAATCACTGGGCAACACTAGTTGAAACAATGTGGAATAACAATCACACCACATGACTAAGGGTAGGTACTACATGAAGCGTTTGCAGGTTGGCTTCTTCTTTATTTCCACTGAAACAGTGTTTAAGCTTTCGTTCATGTCTGTCAAAAGTTGGGAGCTTAGGATTAAAACTTTGGAGCATATCAGTTTAGAGCCTGATAAGTTCTTGTGATGTACACCTGTAATAGATTTTCAACACATCTGTGTGCACGACCGGGAGAGCAAATTATCCACACACGACTTTGATTTGAAGGAAATAATTTTTAGGTGAATTTTTGGTTTATTGTTTGGTGATTTAGTGGCAGACAGTCCCACAACATCCTCTTTTTATTAGATGCTCACAGTTAGCGGGGCTTTAGATGCACTTTGGCGGGCGTCGACCATGGGTGCCATTTACGTCTGTGTGGAGGTGCATGTGTTTGTGTGGATACACGTGTGGATGGGTAAATTATGGACAGGATGAAATGCTCCGGGGTGGAGAAGCATACACTTCGAGAAAGAAGAACTACAAAAGATAGAAAGACATGCGAGCGAATAAAAGATGGAGAGTCAATGAGGGTGAGAGTGAGTAAAAGGGGGTGGGGTGAGGGAGGGGGTGAGGGGAGGGAGATGTGGGCTGAGGGAGAACAACCAAGTTCAACTGGCATTCCACAGAATTAGCATCTCTGGGATAGTCCTCGCCTGATGAGGATACCAGGCAGTGATCAGCTCAGGTGTTCCTCCACAAGATGGTAGAGCCGTTGATGATGATGATGCTGCTGCTCCTACTGGAGGAGCAGATCAAAGAAGGTGCTGACTTTTACCGGGACCGCCAGCGACGGCTGGGATTGGATTTCCTTTCGGGGCACACAGATGGAATGTTCTCTCGCCCCGCCAGCCAGACAGCGCACCTTTCACTTCTTAGACACTGAGAGGTCATTCACTCCCCCCTAATTAAGTCGATACACTTTTGGGGCATCTTTGCAGCCAAGTGTGAATTTGGGGGTGTGTGCTGCAGCGGGCAGCATCAGAGGACAGTTTGGGGTTGTTATTCTTTGCTCTGCAAACCCCATCGACCATTCCAAACTGGGTTCCAGCAGGCCTAATTTAGGCACACAATTTGGTGATTTGTATCAAAATTATGATTATAGCTATTACAGCTACACTAATTGCAAGAACACAAGCAATAATGCATACCATTACCTAATAAGAAGCACATTGATAGTACCCTCACCCCCAACCCAGGCCCCTCCCACTCCCCCTCCCCTAACATAAGCTCGCATCATCTGGTTGCTTGGTACACAAATTTACAGTGTATATTACAGGGCCTATAGATGCAGAGTGGTTGATACTGTGCTATAAAAATGTAACTACTCTGGCCAACACAGTATTTCTGCTGAAAACATAGAATGACAGGGAAAGATCGGTTATGTTGGACTGGATTGGGTAGTGGAGGTTTATAGAAGTGCATATGTGACCCGCTACAACAAAATGATCCAAAAGTCGGGTGAGGTCGATTATTTGAAAATTACATGATATAATCCCCTAATCTTTCTGCTTTGAATTGATATATAACACATTTTATAAAAAATAATCGGCTGCAGAGATATCGATGTTTAAAAGAGAGCATGTCGAGACGTCTGGAAAATCACTGTTTCAAGAAAAGCGCCCTAAAAGTCTTCCTTTCGACGCAATCGCGATCAAGGGACACGCAAGTCAGTTTTCACCTCTGGACAATAGAAGGTAAGCCCTAGCAACCCCTGAAGAGTTCATTCAAGCACGTCAGCGTCGGCGGTCTCCTCACCAACCAATCAGTGACCAGGATGTGAGAAGCGGCTAAGCATAGCGCACCCCGCTCCCACGCACCAGTCGACTGGGCAGTGTGCGAGCTTCACGCTTCGGTTAGCAGCAAGCAGCAAACTGACCAATGAGATCACTCTGGTCGTCATTAGGGGCGGAACCTATCTGTGGCGCTCAATCCAAATTTTCGAACCAGTTTCTGCTTCGTTGAAACGCCAAAAAACATGGTTCAGAAAAACGCTATTTTTTGGTCTTTCCTTTCACCATTTTGCTTCAAAATTTCGACAGATGATAGAAGACATGTTAGACTCCAATAATACATCAAAATCAGAAAATCGTAAGTTTTGACCAATTTTAATGCTCTGACTTCAAACTCGATTTTCACGGCTTCGACCGTGCGCGACTTTAGGACCTTTTTGTTGTAGCGGGTCACATATTTCCTGCTATTGGGGGGGGGGGGGTCGGGTGAGAGAGGGGCAGGGTTGAAGAGAAAGGTGAGACTAAAACAACAGTATGATACATATGAACTGAGTGTGGTAGGTCAAGAGACAAGTTCATACCCATGGCCAGGTCACTTGAAGGCAGCTTCCAGAGATTGTTTCTCCAAATATCACACTCCGTGTTTCTCCAAATCTCACACTCCTGCTCTTCACTTCTCTTTCTCCCTGGGTGATATCCATTTCCCCTAGTCAGATTTCAATCTTCCTCTTGATATTTTTCCTTTCTTTTTCAAACATTTTATTCAATGTCTACCACAAATGTGTTCATACTCAAGCTCTCTCTCTTCCTGCCTAGTCCAAACATGGAGGTAACTACCTCCATGGTCCAAACATGCTCGCGATACGGTCAAGCCATTTGCGGACAAGTCTCAGGACCAGGGGCGCTACCCTCGAGCACCGTTTTAATTGACGGTCAAACGAGGGAGCTCCCCTGCATGAATTACATGTTGGTCCGGGATGTCCTTGCTTGCACTACATGTGCAGCAAACGTGAAGTGGGTAACATTACCATATCAATCTATGCTAAAGTGCATTTTGTGCCTTCCCCCACCTAAACAGGCCTATTAAAAAAAAAAAAAATCAAATCAAATCAGTATAGAAATGCAAATATCCATTACAAGTTATACAAATTTTGTCATCCATATCTTGCAAGTGTAATCAATATGTATTGCAAATGTCTTCATTTAGCTAAGTCTTTTTGAGAGGAAGGATACACACAGAGACACAAACAAACACATATAAATATGTAGACCTATATATGCACTCATATGCACATTTTATGCTTCTTTCTAGAAATAATCAGGCATGAGACAGAGAAAAGTTGAAAAAAGAGGAGAGAGTTTGCAAGGGAGCGTAGCGACCGAGCGGGGGGAGGGTGTGGGAGGGGGGTGTCCCCCCTCCCACGGTGAGGACTTTTTGAAATTCAAGGTATGAAGAAACTCATTTTAATGCATTTTACAACTGAAATTTACTATTGTTATGAGGTACATTTTACAGAGAAACATTGTGATAATTGAACTCATGAATGACACTTGCAAAATCTAAAGGAAGGAATAGTATGCTTAACTGTTATACCTAGGACCTACTCAAATGTGAGGCCATAATAAATCACAGTAATGTACATCCAGGTGACGTCTTGCTGGATTCAGTTCATACGGGTAAAAAAAAAATAATAATAAAATAAAATAAATCACAGCTTAGCATTGCCATTGTTGGCTGTCTCCTTAGTCCATTAATAGTTTACAGTGCGCAGACCAGGCAAAGTATTGCTGATCTTGGTCCATGTAGTCTAGTAGAGAATCATGTATGCAAGACAGCTGAAAATAAATCATACATGCAGCTCAGCATTGTTGACCGTCTCTACGTCCATGGATGCAACAGCTAAACTTAGACTGCCTATAATACCTTACAGGAGGTACAAAAATTTGTAGACCTGGTTAAGTCCATAAACAGCTAATGTAGACCAAGCAAATGAAGTATTGTTGGATGAAGTCCAGAATGTAAAGCGAATCCTTGCGGCGGATGATGTACAATTGTATTACAAGTTCCAGGTCCCGAGGAAGTCGATTGACTAGCTGGCCTAACGTGGTTACAAGACGAAACTGGTTCTGGGAGATCAACTTCATATTCCAACCACTGCCACTTGAACTTACTGTATTGGAGACATCTGTGTCAATATCCGCTACACGAGGGTCTTCATTTTCTCGTTGAAGAAAGAAATATTCTCACCGGTCCACAAAATCACGATGACAAATGTAGGTCACGCCAACGTAATCAGCGGGATACAAAAGCAGCACATCGCGTAGACAGAAAGATCCGTCTGTCCGGAGGACTCTTTTATATTTTGCCATAACGCTGTCCTCCGTATACGGAGGAGATCCATGAAGCCAGACGCAGTCTCCGCGGAACATTCCCAGACGGACAGATACAGACCGATCTTTTGGTCAACGCATCGCGCTGAATGCTGCGGCAGCATGCATGCCGAAGCTCCTTGATAGTACGCAGTTACAGCCTCACACACGTGTGCATCATATCACACCACACTGCAAGCTACAGTATACATGTAGTAGCTACAAGTTGATCGACACGCACATTTCACATCCATTTCACGCATGAAACATGCAACATCGCACAGCTGCCCGCTGACAAATGCACTCATCACCATTCACACACGGCGAGATATGGTGGCTGCAAAAAAAAAAAAAAAAAAAAGAAAAAGAGGAAAATCACGGAAATTTTCCGGACTGTGTATTTTCTCCCCAGAATTTCATAATCCGCGGAAATCCGCGGATCCGCGGAGAAATCTCATGCCTGAATAATTAATATTTCTAGCACATCTGTCCCTGCTCTGCAGCTCTGCTTGTGTGGAATACAACAGCCACTTTTGAAATAATGGTCTCTATAGAGACAGGGATAAGCAAAGATGCTGATTGGTCCCTACAAAGATTTCTGCTGGACATTCAAATCACCATGATGTTTACCCTTCTGAACATTTCCTCCCCTTCACATAACTGTCGTCGATCCGTGCAAGTTTCCAGTCGATTTTCGACTGGCATTTGTGACAGACGACACGAAGAGGCTGACTGCAAAATGGTAAAGATTGCCCCCTGCCACAAGCATCAATCAACGCCGTCTGCAGATAATCTGGCGTTTACAAGGATGGGGCGAGAAGGGAGATAGGAAAGTAAGATAGTAAGCTGCCGAGGAGGAATGAGGCGAGATCCTCTGTTTCTCTTGTCAATCTGCTTGTCAATTTCACTGAAGCGAGTATCAATTACCACGGTCAAGGACGCACAGTTTTCATTTGTCAGAAAGTAGTTAGAGAAAAGAATGGAGGTGATAAAACCATGAGTGCCCAGAGCTATTCATGACATGGACCTCAGAGACAAGAGGTACATACTCTCTGCCTTTTCTCTCCCCCAAAATAGTTCCTGTGTGACTCATATGAATGACATTTTGTGTTAACAGCACAGTTATTATACTCCACGCCTTATTTTCACTGATGTGTGGGGAAACTCTCTGCACATGATGGCAACATGTAGCAAAAACTCCACGACATTGTGGATGCGTCTCATGTCCTTTCCAGTAAACTTCACCAGGCCAAATTCAAATTTCAACAGCAGTGGCGCTCACTTCTTCAAGCCAATTTCATTTAACATGAGCAAAATCAAACATAGAGAATGGGAGACATTTTAATTCAATTAGATATGAAATGGTCAAGTTGCTCGATTGCTCGATTTTTAATGTTTTCATTTTTCTCAGAGCAGTGATTATGTTGAAGGCACATATGCTATGCAACTTACATGTGACAATGTCATCACCTCACAGTTCTAATAGTGACTTATCTTTTAAAGATATTATGAAATTCACATTCTTGGTTGATAGTCTTAACAACTACAACCCCTCTCTCCTAAAAGTCATTACTGTTAGGTTACAACAGCAATAGCTTGATCTGAATTCTACAAGCAGTTTTGTTTTTCAATTCTTTTTGATCTTACATCACAATAGGAAATCTTGTGAAGGATTGTGTGCAGGTTAAATGAGTGACTTGTTCGGTAATTACACCATCATCTTATCTAATTTGAATAGATGTGTTTGTAAAGATTTTCACTGCTTTGTAAACGTTGACAGTCCCATGGTATGTTATCTCATGTCCAATGCTTTACGAGGTTTCTGTCATTTATTTCAAGGATTAAAGCCAACTCGGACATAGAATGGGAACTGAACAAATGTTTTCTGCTGGTGCTTTCACAATACCAAGCCTGGATTATTTTTCATAATAACTACCACGAACAGACTTGTTTTTGCTATACTTCGCAAATAAAAATTGCCAGACTGTCTATCGCTGGCATTTCCTATGAAGAGACAGCACAAACTCTAGACAGGAAGGCAGAAACCTGCTCGATGAAGGTCAGGGTGAACTGTGAAATTAATAGTTAACTGCTCTTTACCAAATTTGTTAAAAATCTGATGAACAGCCAAAATTTATTATGTGTCAGTTAGATCACAGGGGAAACTTCCTGCTGCACTGTAAAGCTGTTTGCCAATCCCCTATATAGTTTTTAAAATGCAACCAGATTTTGCAATAGTGTTAAGTAGTCACTTTCTTGTTCAAATCATTATTATTATCATTGCAGGTGTCACACTATTGATTAATGATTATAATCCCACTGTTGACTCCAAAGAGAGATAGCATGTCAGTTTCTAATCAAGACAGCAATAATAAATCTTCACGACTTCAGACTTCGCTCTGCTGGATTTATGATACTGCACTGGCCAACAACACTGGACAGGACACGACAAGTGTCGGGCAAAGAGAAACTGTGACCTACGAGATTAAATTATTAAATCATTCCGTAATGAGAAGAGCAACATTCGGGTCACACGCCATTGCAATGCGCATTTGTTCCCCCCGAATTCGATACCGCCGAATCTCGCCATCGGTCGATCCCGAGGAAAAGCCCCCGCCACTGGAGCGACGAGATATCTGCAACCCGCATCACGCGTCGTAATTGAAATTCATAGCACCACTAATTTACCCGCAAATAGAGTATGGGGACCTATTCTCACTCTCTCTCTCTCTCTCATTCTTTTTCTCTCTTCTCCTTTGCCTTTCCTTATGCATTTTCATGAGGGTTCATACATCATTAAAGATATTGTGCATGAAATTGCGAGGCATATGTGCCTCACGCATGCCAAATCGAACCCAGGGAGGCTTGTCCCCGAGAATACTCATGCAGTTTTAAGTAAAGAATTAGGAGGAAGAAAAAAAAAAGGGGGTGACAAATACAACAACGTCAATAAAAACAATTGAGAAAACAAAGGGGAGGAAAGAAAATGATCAGCTGCAGCATGAATGAAGTGGTGAGCACGTTGATGAATGGATGAGCGTCTTGGGACTGGGTCAACCGATAAAAGACAAATGATGGTCGCCTGATTTGCCAGATGATTAATAGGTTGCCTCGTTTTCATTCATGGGATGTAGAAAGGAAAGGGGGAGGGGAGAGGAGAGAGAGAGGGATGGAAATGGGGAATAATAATAGTGCCACTTGCCTTTGTGAGATGGGTTTGCATCCATCTTCAAATATCAGCTCTCAAAAGCGCTAGTGGTGACACTTCTACCCTTTGCTTAATGTCAAGGTTTGATGATGTGATCTTTCTTTTTGCCCATGTGAAATGTGCAAGAATGTAGAAATTTATCTACTCTGCGCTACTGACAAATCCTCTATGCAAACTATCAATACCCTCTCTTATTTTTAAAGACATTTTTAAAAAGACACATGTTTGATGATTCTATCGGTACTTGTGTTTCAAGTGTACTCTTTTTTGTTCTATGTTAAAGTCAATTTTTACATGTACTCGTTTCTATTCTCTGTGAAAGATAATAAATAAGGGTGTTTATATAATGATAAGTGCGATGGTGAAAGTTCGATCCGTATCACCGAACTTCCTTCCTTGTACGTAGTGCGTTTTGTGAAACTAGTGGCACCATAAAAAGAAATAGAATTGCACTTTTCAGATGCTACATACTGGCCGCAAACCATTCTTTCCTTTTTCCTGTTTCTTTCAATTAAACCTTGCTAGCAAGAATAACACGGGCCTCCCGAAATATCCTGAGTGTGTCTACATAAACAGCAATTGTTTTCATTTCGGTAGATTTTCAATAACAGATAACATCATAACCCATATTTGCATTACGTTTGTGCGGATGCTGCGCGGGGGGATTTTTGTCTTGCAACCAAAGCAGGACCTCAACAAAGGTGACGCGTACTCTTGTCTTTGTGGCATAGATAATTACAGTACAGATGAAGCCATTGGCAAACTTATCACCACACCAGTCATAAAATCAATCACAGAAATTGATTTACCCCATACAGCTGCATTTTTTTTCTCTCTCTCTACTGTTTTTTTTTCCTCATACACATCACATGGAGTGGGGGCAAAGGGGAAATACATTAGTATGAAATATTAATCTCACTGTAAGGTTGATCACGTGTAATTCTCAATGTATTGACATTAGGGCTCATGTATACGCTGTGCTTACACTGGCAAAGTCTGTTCAAGGTCAGAGGGTAGCCTTTCTTCCCCCCCCCCCCACCCGCCGCCTAATTCCCTCCAAAGTTCATTTGAAGATTGGATTTGGCTTCAGAGCAGTGAGTGCCGCGTAATCCTCTTGCAGAAACTTGAAAGCGCACTGCGCACGCATAAGGAAAATGAGCGTTCTGCAATTAGTGCCGTCAGGGTCTTTGCAAAGATTCAGCGTAGCGAGGTCGAATCTGTTTGTTGAATTATTAACCCTTTTCAGTTCATCAGCTCAAAACGAGGCTGACGTCACATGACAAGAAGTCTTCAGTGACAGCAACAAGACTTCTGTTGGTGGCATTAAAAGACAAGTTCATCTTTACACATGTCAGTTGAGATAATGCAGCAATATTAAAACACATCAGTGAAAGTTTGACAAAAATCGGACAATCAGTTCAAAAGTTATGAAGTTTTTAGTTTCAGTGCTGCCATCATGGATGAGAAGACTACTGCAGCTTGTGATGTCACATGTGTACGATGACTTAAAGAAAATACAAAGCAAATTCAACCTATTTTCACTTTTCTTGCATAATAAAAGAGTACTCAACTTACCTCTTTCAGAAGGTAGAGGATTAATATTACCCTTAACATGCATCAGTAACATGGCGAAGAAATGTGCAATTATTTTCAAAAAATTATTTTTTTTTTGCTTAATTCTCTTTGCTTTCCTTATAATCATTCTACACATTAGACATCATACACTGAAGTAGTCTTTCTCATCCAGCAGTGACTATACAGAAACTTTAAGAAGTCATAACTTTCAAACAGATTGTCCTCCTTTCTTCGAACTTTCACTGATGTGTTTTACTAATATTTACTGATATCTCAATCCATATGAATATCAAGGTGAACTCGTTCTTTAAAGGGAAGATAAACCCCAAGAGCAATGTGGATTGAGTGAAAGCAGCAACATTAGTAGAACACATCATTGAAAGTTTGAAGAAAATCGGACAATCGATGCGAAAGTTATGAATTTTTAAAGTTTTGGTGTTGGAACCGCTGGATGAGGAGACTACTAAAGGTTATGACGTATGAGTGGACAACAATACAAAGAAAATATAAAGAAAATACTACAAAAATCAATTTTTCATGAAAATTACAAATTCCACCAACTTGATATTGACATATGTTAAGGGTAGCAATTATTCCCCCTGCTTTCTGAAAGCGGTTGGTCCATTGCTCTTTCATAATTCTAGAAAAGTGAATTTTTGTTGAATTTCCTTTATATTTTCTTTGTATCGTTGTCCACTCATACGTCATATCCTCTAGTAGTCTCCTCATCCAGCGGTTCCAACACCAAAACTTTAAAAATTTATAACTTTTGCATCGATTGTCCGATTTTCCTCAAACTTTCACTGATGTGTTCTACTAATGTTGCTGCTTTCACTCAATCCACATTGCTCTTGGGGTTTATCTTCCCTTTAAGCACGGTAATTGCAGCGATATGTGACACACGATGAAGAAGACACTGAGCCCGATGGAGATTGACATGGCCACGATGTGTCTCAAACAAAAGAGGACAAGTGCCAATCATGGAGGGAAGAGATCATGTGTTCTGTCTCATTCTGCCCAACAAACAGCATACGCCCACCGTCTGCAATGCTTTGCATACCCCTCCCCCCCCCAAAAAAACCAACAACAACGACAACAAACAAAGAAACAGACTTTTCCCGTGTCTGTACGGAACTGCCAAGGTTGTAGTCATTCCTTTGATGTAAAGAAGAATGTGCCTTATCCGCAAACAACATTAAAATATGGTTAGGAAAGAAACAAATAAATCTTTACAAAGTTGAGATTATTCTTTCAAGGAAAATTGATGTTCTTAAATATGTTTTATTTGTTTTTTATTTGTTGTCAATGCTTTAAAGTAAGGTTACCAACTATCTTTCATTTACTGTATACGCCGAATATTTCGCGAGGTTTTAATTTTCGCGAATTTTGCGAGTCAGGTGCTATTCGCGAAATCAAAGACATGCGAAAATATTGACTCTGATCCCAATGTGGACATGACATACGCGTGTACATTTCTCCGTTCAGTACAGGACATCACAAATTTAACCACTCATGAAATTGTCAGGAATTCCCGATTCGCAAAAATTTAGACTCACGAAATATATGGCGTATACAGTACATTGTGTGAAGTATTGGGTTACAAAGTAAAATGCCCCATTCAGGCACACTGATTGCATATCTTCTCCAAAGATGACTAGCAGTTTGCGCTGCCCAAGCATACTCCACAAAGAGAATGAGGAGGACATCCGTGTAACGTCTAGAAACAAAAGTCACTGCCCAACCCCGGATGGCTTCAGTTAACATGCGGCAGATCATTCTCCTTTTTCCCAATCCCCCTGGCCAACTTACAAACACGAGAATACATGTGTATCATGTTTGGCATGAAATTTGGTGGAAATTGTGAGGGTTTGCTTGGGAGGACTGCTATGAACCATGAGTGATTCCTATCTCTAAACCCTCATCCTCCCACTATTTATCTCTATCTCTCCCTAGCCCTCTCGGGTTCGAACTCAGGAATGATTCCGAGGTTAGTCACTGAAATACTCACAGTATCAGCTGGGTCAGATTTCTGGCCGATTGTCCAAGGACTGGTAGGGATGTCAGTTTGTTGGATGCCAATTTTCTGCAGACAAGAAAAGATACCAAAACAAAGGAAGGTTTAAAGCAAAGGGAAAAGAGGAACATTATCACACCATCATCAATGTCACAGCACACACGAAATTAGCAGACCATCCCGTACAGTCATAATCATTTGAGATTGATGTCATGAGGCAGTAAAAATGGCAGCAAATAATAATAAGATTATTTGCATTTCTGTCACTGAGTGATTAGTAAAAGTTCTCCTCATGAACTTGGAAGACTCACTAGCACAGAATCCCTTGAAAAATGTCCCACCTGCAGTGCTCCGCTTCTTCATACATGTAGCCTATTCACAGCAGTGAGAGTTACGGTTACGGTTACGGTTATGGTTACGGTTACGGTTACGGTTACGGTTACTGTTACGGTTACGGTTACGGTTACGGTTACGGTTACGGTTACGGTTACGGTTACGGTTACGGTTACGGTTACGGTTACAGTTACTGCATGACTGGTAAAATTTGGCACTAAGGCCTGAGTGAGAATTTTTGAATGAAAGCCAGTGGGTCTGGTGATGGTATATGATCCCCTGCTCAGCAGATCCATCTTCTGACATCAGTGTTTCTACTTTTGTATTTTGCCTCCTATAATACAGTAGTCAAATTGGCAACACTGAGTCAGGGTCTCATTCTCATGATGCCTAGCTTCAGCATGTTCTGAAGCCATGACCCATTCCCAGAGCACCCAACCCCCTCACTTTCTCTCATGCATCTAGGGGATCTAATTTCTTACACCTTGGACCCATGAGAGAAATCTGAGGGTGCATAGCACAAGTGTGAGAGGTGGCCAGCACTCTGTTCTTATTTCAAGATGAGTATCAGTCGACGAGCCCTATCTCTTGTGGGGTCAAAAGGCCAGACAAGCTACATTTGTCCACAGTATGAAATCAAAAAATGTGTTCACGTTCATTTCTCCAGAGCTAATGATAAGAAAACGGTGTCCCATAAATAGGGCATTTACCCCCACAATATATTTGTATGTGGATACAGTGAATGACGCAGAAATATCAGTAGTGCACATAAATACATTTACAGGAAAATCGAACAATCTGTTTAAAAGTGATGAATTTTTAAAGTTTTGGTTAAATTATGTGCTGTCATTGGTGGTTATAGAGCATGATAGAGCACTACCCTCACAAGTTATTTTTCTTGTATCACACCGAAGAGAAATAAATTGTTATAAAAAGATATCTCAACACAGTTTCTCCCAAGAACTATACCTGCAACAGCAAATGTAACAAACCTAAGTATATTGTGGCAGTCTTAGGCAAAGACAGAAAGACAGACAGATCTACTTCAAATCCTTGAACAAATGAAAATCTGCCCACATGAAGTCCATAGTTTTGAAGGAAAGCAGACTGGTGAAGACAAGTGCTACATCTGATAATAATGCAAGTCACATGACTGGTAGATGGTCATATGACATGGATCTTGAAAATTCACATCACTGACATATTATAACCATGAACAATAAAAAAAACAACAAAGTCATAGATCACTACCTAACGAACATCATAACGGCTTAAATGGAGGACAATGTGCTCGCTGACTTGCTGATTTTCAAGTATAGTCAGCATGTTCAACATTTTCATCCGATGTCATATAATTCACGCAAATCTTAGTTGTATTGCTGCATTAGTGTATATCAGTTTCCCCTCAAAATGACTTGCTTTGGGGTAGATTCTTGTATCCGTACCGAAAACCCTCGTAGCAGCCTCCCGATGTGTAGCCTTTAAACAAGGCGACTCGCTCTGCGTGCCCCCGTATAGCGCGTTTACCCCACAAACCTGTTGGCCGGCGAGTGGAGCGAGCCGCCTTTATCCACTCGTTCAGGGATGTGTACTTTTGTCGTTGTTGTTGCTTTATATTCTTTGACAAATTTGCGTACAAATTTGACGCAGAAAATACACACGGCACCAAGGCAAGCCTCGTTAATGTTAAGTAACTATTCTTATTCTAGTTAATATTAACGAGTAACGAGGCTTGCCTTGGTGCCATGTGTATTTTCTGCGTCAAATTTGTACGCAAATTTGTCAAAGAATATAAAGCAACAACAACGACAAAAGTACACATCCCTGAACGAGTGGATAAAGGCGGCTCGCTCCACTCGCCGGCCAACAGGTTTGTGGGGTAAACGCGCTATACGGGGGCACGCAGAGCGAGTCGCCTTGTTTTAAAGGCTACCCGATGTGGGGAAGATGCTCAGGGAATGTCAATGCTGCTATTCTGTGCTTATTTTTACAAGGGGGATTACTCACACCTTCAAAAATTCAATAGTCAAGTGAGAGAGGAGAGAGAAAAAAAAATGGAAAATTCCAGCAGAGTGTAATCCAAGGTTAGGGGAGTGAATGGATAAAAATCAAGCAAAACCCAACACACACACATCCACCCTCACACACACACAGAGCATACACACAACCCCACTGTGGCTCATACAATGGACTATGAATACCAGCTGCGGGGTGGGACATCGTAAACCTTGCCCAATTTTAACGGCTTCGTTTTATTAATTTGTGTCGTGCCCTTCCCATCCCTCACAGGCCCAGCTTGTAAATGTGGCATGACCCGGTTTTTTTTTTTTTCTTCTCCTTCTCCTTCTTCTTCTTTTTAAAGGACTTGGAAAGCATTCTGTGTGCAACTGAGTGAAATTCTCAACTTGCTTCCCTTCTTCTTCTAGAACTTTTTCTGTGCTCCATTACCCTTGTTTGTTTCTGTAAGCCATTTCGTGTCTGTGTATGTGTGAAAGACATTAGTCCTCGTAACCCCCCTAAGGCAACCCGAGTGAGAACCTCTATGCGGTAATTCTCCACTGCTGAATACGGGAAGACATCCCGAATAGGACCCAGTGTATTTGTTTTCATTCCTATCAGTTATTCTTGGTCGTTTAACCCCCGAACAAGACAGATTGTCAGCGGTTCCTCGACAAGGATTCAAGCATTAACCCCACCCCCTTCTCTGCTCCTATCCCCCCCCCCCCCGATAAATGCAGACATACATACATACACAAACACACACACACACACACACACACATACACTGTCGTTTGTCGAGATGGAGCAATAAAGTAAAGATATGCGAGCACAGGGAGAGATGGTGAGGGCATCAGCCCAGGCTGCCCCAATACAAACACGACAGATATGTGATCAGGACCACTGAGTGACATGCGAGCGAGCGGGTGAAAGTAAGAGACAGCCAGGGTAGAGAGACGAGCGGGAGGGGAGAGGAGGAGAGGGGAGGGGGAGGGGAAGCGGAGAGCGCACGGTATTGTACGCAAGCCCAACAACGAGAGAAAGAATTGGGAGAGAGTGAACGAGGGGGTGGCGTGCTGGCTGGCTTTGTTGTACGACACGACCGCACGGGTCAAATGCTACAATTCATCATCCGGCAAAGGAAAATGTTGAATTATCCGAAGCTGGAGCCTCATATGATAATAAACAATATAAATATTGTTACAGTTTCCTGCAGTATTTAGATGTACATCCTGCCATCTTCCGGCAATGTCTCCCTCTCTCTCTCTTTCTCCTCTAGTACGAGCTGTCTCGAGTCAAATTCGCACACGAGAATGATGACTTCTGTAGCCATTGCGACGGCAAAGAAAACAAGGTAGTTTACCCTTCGCACTCTCTTTACTCCCGTGCGCATGTGATTTATGCGCTTCCCCCTGCTGACGCCAATCTAAAACCCTGCAATCGAATGGGTGATGGCTCGTGGCGCAAGATACACAAACTTCTCCACAGAAACCATGACCTCTGACCATGCTGGTTAACGCAAAATCACAAGTAAAAGTTTTTTTTTTTTTTTTTTGAAAAGAGAAAGATTTATCAGTAGGATTGGACAAGCTTTCAATTGCCTCCATTTGTGTGTGCGTGTACATGTCTCTACTAAAGAATGTCTCTATGCTTTGCAAATAATATTCTATAGAACCCATATTCTGCACATGTTGGTGGGGGTGACAAGACCTTGTGATCTCAAATTTTGGTGAAAATCACTTATTTTGATGAATTGTCAGATAATCAGTGAAGTGATGTCCTGTCCAAATCCTAGCTGTCTTACCACAAAAAAATGAAGCCACCATGGCATGTCACAGGAAAGGCAATTCCATAATGTTTTAGCTCTTTCAGGTGCCATGTTTTTTTGCTCTCCTGACCATCTAACGTTTGTGAGATACGAGGTTGTATCGCCCCGACAGCGATATATATCTTGAATAATCATCCTCAATATGATGAAACACATTGCTATCTCACACTGTGTCTACAGGAGAGATCACGCGGCACATACTGTCCACACCGTATGTTTCGCTATGTTTATGTTCGTGAATTTCCCGAGTCAACTGATATTCACAAAAGACAACACCTCGCGAAAAGATTGCCTCCTGTGACAGAAATTGCAATGTACTGTAAACCATGTACTGTAAACCAAAAACATTCGCTGCATGAAACTTTCGTGAACTGGAGCCAACAGCCTTTTTCGGGGCATGAAACTTTTGTGAATTGCCACTGGCATTCAATGCACTGAGAAGAAAAAAACGTTCATGTGCATTTTACTTAAAGGACAAGTCCACCTTCATAAACATAAGGATTGAGAGAATGCAGCAATATCAGTAGAACACATCAGTGAAAGTTTGAGGAAAATTGGACAATCCGTTCAAAAGTTAAGAATATTTTAAGTATCTGCGCAGTCACTGCTGGAAGAGAAGACTACTACAGTGTATGATGTCACATGCATACAACTATATAAAGGAAAATAAAAAGAGAATTTCACAAAACTTTACTTTTTGAATAAAGCGCACATTTCTTCGACTTGCTACTGACGTATGTTAAGGGTAATATTATTCCCCCTGCCTTCTGAAAGAGAGAAGTCGCGTGTTCTTTTGTTATGGGAGGAAAATGGAAATATGTTGAATTTTCTTTATTCTTTCTTTATATCGCTGTACTCATGTGACATCACAAGCTATAGTAGTCTTCTCATCCAGCCGTGACTGAGCAGAAACTTCAAAAATTCATAACTTTTTAACGGATTGTCCGATTTTGCTCAAACTCTCACTGATGTGTTCTACTAATATTGCTGCATTCACTCAACCCACATGTTAATGAAGGTGAACTTGTCCTTTAATTGCAAATCTTGGCTCCTCACAAAATTTGCACCCCGCAGGTTGTCACCATCTATACCTCTATCACTTTGTGTTATGTAGTACAGTGTATCCTTTTGTAATGTTCACTCTAGTTTTTGTTTAATGTCTGTAGTGCTTATGATATGCTCTTTCATCTGGTTGAATAAATATTAATAATAAAAAAAATATTAATGTTTGTATTTGATCGCTCATACTAGAACTTCGTCCAGGCAATCAGCTACCAGTATTTCTGTTCTACCAGGCCTTTACTTCTCAATTCTAATGTGGTGGACATGATACAAATGTGACAACTGCAGATTTTTGTCTTCCCCTCTTTATGATTGTTTTTTTCCAAATTATCAACCATCACTGCCATGAAATATCCACCTTGTTCCCAGAACAAAAATACATTGGATTTTTTTTTCTTTCTTTTTTTGCTGCGTTAAAGTCATGTTTGCGACAGACACTATGAACATGGAATGACACTCAACCACAAGAACAGTAATCAGTCTTCGTTTTTTTTTCACATCAGGATGTCTAGCTGGCTATTAAAAAGTGTGTGCATCAATACCTAAAATAATCTGTAATGTTTTACTTACAACTGTTGGAGTCTGGTCAGCCCACTGAAAACAGTGGAATTTAGGCGCCTCAGTTTGTTGTAGCTCAAATCCCTGCAACGACACATAGAAAAGATAAGAAATGATCATTAATGGACATATGATTTGCATTAAAAACATTCACTGATCTTCACACAATCATTCTGTGCAAACCTGGTTAATAATAAGGGGGGATATCACAAGCGTTAGAGGATTTAGATAAGAAAACTTGGAAGCACGATAAAGGAGGTTGTGTAATCGGACATCAACACAGCCATCTAAACTTATCAGCAGTCAAAAATAAAAATAGTCAATATGCCTGTGTACAAAGTCTACAGTGCTACCATCTTACTTAATTCAATCACTATGGTACACAAATAGACGCTTAGATTCTTAATGATAGATAGTGCAGGATTCAACAAAATTAAGATGGATATGACATGAAATGAGCGGGCAAAATGACCCCGTAATTTCAAAGTGTAAGTGTGCAATTTCAATTGTGTCATCAATAGCACTGCATAAGTGAGCATACAATAAGCAGGGCATTCAGACGCAAAAAATTTACATTAGAACGGTATAGCTATACCAAAACGGTATAGCTATACGATGAATTTATACGTCTGAACGCCGACTAACGAAACGACGTATAGCGAAACGACGGTCAGAGCATCGTTTCGAACTAGAACTCAATAATGAATCAGCATTCCGTGTCCGTTTGAACGTATGGCGACCATCGAACGGTATAACTGGGCGGGGCTTAATGGGAGTGTGCACGAAAGGTGACCCCACAGCTGTCACTCATCACTATAACAGCATGCGCAGTGGGAAACTGCACATCTATACGACGTTTCCCAGAACGGTCGAAATCAAGGTCTGAACGGTCTGTCGGCTATACGATGATTCTTTATACGTCGTTTCGTTATCGAGTTTTGGTATAAAATGACATGCGTCTGAATAGGGGGAAAGTAAACCTTTTGCAGTTTACATTATCAGACAATTTGAACCTATTTTGCTAAACTGTCAGTCACTTGACCTCAAGAACTTGACTAATTCTGAAGAGTGAAGGGTGATACTTTTTATACTCAAATGGCAAAGACACGATTCTACCTCATCTTCATGTTTTCTACCAGTTTCTACTGATATCAGTTTTGTTTGGTTACTGTACTTTCAATAGGAATTATGAGCAGCTTCCTGAGAGTATAATGTACACTCTCCTTTGAATGAATAAGAACCATTCAAGAAAGATAACAAATGACCTGCATGCTGGCTGCAGAATTACAATATGATTGATTTGCTCTACTGATCTCTTCCTTTCAACTATCTAGGTTTATAGCTGTCCTTTAAAAATGCAGATTGACATGAATGTTGTAATGAGTGGACTGAAGCCATGACTCAACATGTGTGATCTGTTCTCACTCAAATATAAAGGGCAAACAAATGCTTACGAAATGGAGGAACAGGATTCAAATGGTCACCTTTGCATATTAAAGTTCTCAGAATCTGAACAATAGCATAGACTACAGTGAAATGTGCAAAGGAACACACACCTAAAATCTTTACAACTAGCATTCCGTTGGTTGGTTATGCCTTTCCTCTGTATAGTTTTAGGACCCCCCCCCCCCAACAGGTGAGAAGACTTCTTAATTGTAATCATTGCCGCCATATCAGCACGTCCTTCCCATCCGTACACGATTATTTAAATGGTGATAATTGAGAATTGAACTGGGCTATACAATCAGCCATATTGAGATAAGATCATGGCCTCGTGCACCTATCTATCCACAGTTTTATCTCTCCCCCCCCCCCCCCTTCAACCCAATATGTAAGTAATGAAGTATTATCAAAAGATTGTCTTCCCTGGTCACATGACTTGCCGAGCAAACACAAAGCGACTGTTCAAACAGCCGTTAATCTGATTGTGTTTTTCAAAAACAGACCTTTGTTTCGTCTTACGGGGAGGTGACACCCAACACACGATTTTCACACTTTTTTATCGCCCTCGCACACACCGACTCCATAGCTAGGGGAACGTCAAACAGAGGAAGGCTGGGGTCACACACATGTATTATATACATATCTGATTCATTCTAGATGTGAGTAAACACGGGAAGGCTCTCGTTCGGCACACCTGACTAAATAAACCCACAGCACCAGGAAACTGCTCCAGTGCTCTTTTCATTCACTGGCTTTGCCCGTTCAAGACAGTGCATGGCCACAAAATAAAACAACAACATTGCCACAATTCATCAAATCACAAGTTTGAACCATTTTTTTTTTCTTTGATAAGTAACATATTAATCACTTATTGGAACAGGAACACTTTGAATCTATTTGACATTCAGAAATGATCAATTAAAGTGGTTACATTTAGCACACAGGACGAGTAAGTCTACACTTCAAGCGAATTAAGGAAATGAATAAAGCAAATTCACCTTGTTTTCTTCCCCCGAATTAAACATTATCATTGAATTTAAGGCAATCCAACAAGATGAATCTTTTACAGCTCTGAGATCGTGCTGCAAATGTGCTTGCAGGTTTGAACCCAAGATCCTAGAGAAATAATCAGGGAAACTGCTACGGTTTGGGCTTGCTCCATTGCTTTGCCTGTGTCCCCTTTTAGATCACATTTTACCCTTTATTTTTTCTGTTTTTTGGAGGGGAAATGAGAGGGGGGAGGAAGGTTTTTTTTTTTTTTTTCTTCCTCACTTTTCTTTTTGTCTGAATCTTTGTCTACCACATAATGTAGTGATTATGAAAGGGAAGGGATTTGTACGTTGGCATGGCTGGCATGTCAGGTCTGGCTAGCAAAGATTCGTCCTAGCCAATCACAAGGCAGTAATACCTTGCTTCTATGATTTCTCTTCCCTGTCCTTCTCTCTCGCTCTTTCCCTCTTTCTCTCCCGGCCTTAACCCTGTAACTTCTCTCATAGGTCTGCAGTGTGGGAATCCAGTCGGCGTCGTCGGCACCTTGCCATTATTTTTCTTCTCCCCCCTAGTTCAGGGTCGAGCAGAATCCCTCCTAATCTCCGCCAACTTAATCTGCGCTTTGCACTTCTAAACCAGCGCCACAGCCCCTTGCTGGCGTACCCGTCATCACCCCCGTTTCTGAAAACATGCCCCGCTAATCCCCCGCGCCTGTGCCACGTTGGAAATCCTATCCCCGGCTGAACCTGGTTATCGCACACCCTACCGTACCCCGAATTTCTGACCCTGCCCCTTTGCCTATATTCCTGTACCCACGCACTCCACCTTTAAAAAAGAGAAAAAAAAGCCTTCGATAACACTGTACTCGCCCATTGTCTTTGGACACATAAGAAGCAGTTCCCCTCATGCAGGAGCCCAACTCACAACTGATTTCCATAAAATTCATCTGTAGCACCCGTCGCAGCCAGCACCCATCGCAGTCTGACTGCCATTGCTTTGTTACATATAAAATCTGTTATACGAAATCTGCCTCACTTCTGCAACTTCTCTGATAAATGCACCGCAAAAATATCTCGTGTAATCACTGACCACTGGTGGTACATTATGATGTCCAGTGTCATCATCTTAATAGCTGGCCACACATTTCTTCACAAAAAGAACCAAAAATCTTGATAATGCTGACCAAATAAGGCCTACTGCTGCCTTGAGATATGATAGGCAATGTTCAAAACGAGATGTACTAGTATCCTCTCTTTCCATCTTTCAGCCATAACTAGTCAAAAGAGATATGGAAGGGTAATGTAAGGGGGCCCATAAATGCACCCCTCCAAGAAAGGGGGGGGGGGGGGGTTGAGGGGGCAAGAAAATGAGCTGCATGTAAGCAGAGGTGTCGTGCAAAGAGTCTTGGGTACAAATCGGAAACAGAACCGAGTGCAATTCCGCAGGGATCACATTTCGCATGCACCTCCCGGCCAGCTTTAGTCCACTTTCGCCCGCTGACTGACACAGAGTAATACCTCTACCTCTCTACTTAGCGATTTACCTTTCTTCTCCCCTCTTGTCTCTTCGCATCCATCTTCCCATCTCTCTTTCTCTTTTATTCCTATCTCCCCCTCTCTCTTCTTCTCCTCCTCCTCCTCCTCTCGTGCCAAGTGCAGAGGCAGATTAATAAGAGGCAACGGGACAGGTGCGAAATACACCCCGGGAAACGGCGAGAAGAAGAAAAATAAGATGCTCCCCCATCACGGCGTGAACTTTAATCAGCATTAGCCCACTAACTAGATTGGTGCATATCGAATGCCTGCGTATAGGCCTAGTCTGCCTTGGCTCAATACGGGCATAATTTGGCGAGCAAGCTGCATACCCAGATTTCAAACAGCCCGAGGAAGAAAACAGATATTATGGATTTTTCTCTGTCTGTCTCTCCCTTCTTCCTCTCTTTTTTTATCACCATCTCTCTGTCTTTTTCCGTGCTACCTCCCTCATCCCCCCCCCCCCTTCACGGATGGTACACTACAGAAATGTGCTGGCTACATAATAGGATGCTAGCTCTCTCTGCGTCTCTCGCTGAATGTAAAAACGCGCGAGTATAAATGCCAAATACACTCCTATACGCTGCGCCAGGCAACAGCTCCAATTCAGGCAAGAACAAGAGGAACACACGGCGACGAGACACAAATCGTTGCTACCTCTCCTCTGCGCTGCTGCACTACCGAGGTGGCTGGATCACGGCAGTGTGTGATGCCTATGTCTATGCATGAAATGAATCCCGTTCTAAGGAATCGGCATCCATAATACCTAATGAATTCAGGAGTACAGCAGATCCGAAGGCAAAAGGTGAAGGTCACGTGTTAGAGTCATGTATTTGTATCACAGTGAAGAGTCACAGAGTGGCTTATTAGTGAAGAGGATGAGCAAAAATTAAGGTAGCAATTTTGTCATGCCACTTTAATACTCAGATGGATGGGCGAGTTCTCATTTCAAAAGCTGTCATTTTTTTTTTTTTTTGTGAGCTGCATAAGAGAGATTGATATTCAAAGCTCTACACCCCCCCCCCCCCCTCCCCAACACAGACATACACATAAACAGCCTATTAGAAGTGAAATCTAATTGCAGGATTTGACAAATGTTGGCAGAAAATAATGATGCCCCTTGAGTAGATTACAGTTCTCATCATCCAGCGCTGTTTGAACCAATGTACCATTAAACAAGACTGTACTTAGTTATAGCACTATTGACATTTTGGCTGTACCTGTACAACTGTTATACTAGGGAGGTGGTCTTCCCACCTCCCTGGTTATGCTTATACCGAGAGGTCTTAAAATGGAGTGAAAACCAAAGAAAGTGTCGTGATGTTGCCGTTCACAGTAAAACAAGATGTTGCCGTCACTTGACTGCAACATCACTTGCATAATATTCCTCACTCATTTTAAAATGATGAAATGGAATTTATAAATTAAATATCATTATTGCTATTTCTTTTTATACTACAGAAGAAGATTGTGAAATATTATTGTTATTCTTTTCTACTACAGTACAGAGGAAGATTGAACCGTGAAATCAATTTCTGCAAGAAATCATATTTGGTCTTGTCTGTGTACAGAACAGAGGGACATTTAATTAGAAATGTGAATTTTACTGCTCTTAGTCTGATTAGGTTTGAAATCTTGTTGTGTGACGGGCTCAATTGTCATTTCAGATTATAAAGCACCTTTGATCTGCTTCAAGGCACTCAACATTTTGCCTGCATTTTTATATAGTATAGGCCTATAGTATATGATACATAGGCTTATATCCACGTCACTGACAATTTTTTTTTTTTTTTACTGAAGTCTGAAATGGTTGTGGCATGACTGGGCCAAAGATCATGAATGGGGAGAAAGGGTGATTCCTCCTAATTAATCACACCTCTCCCTCTCTCTTGAACACTGGCTTGGCAAAGGGCAAAGGAATAGCACCAGTAGGGGGAGAAAAAGGGGGGGGGGTGCTCGACTGTGAACGTCATCCATGCCTGAGTACCCGGATCCTGACACACAGCTGCAGTTCCCTGTCCACAGTGGCCTAGGCTATTGTCCTTCCCTAATCTACTGCACAATTGATTTCCCAACCATCCTGAGTTTTCTCTCAATTCCCCCTCTCTCCCCCACCCCCTCTTTTGAAATGCTTCATTACTCTAAGCACCAACTCATTCCTCACTCAGCTCTCCTTGTACTACCACTAGTTCTATTCCTTCCTCAGTTCACCCTCTTTTGCCCTTCCATTATCTCCTCCCCCCCCCCCCCATTTTTTTTCTTCTTCTTGGGCATTCCATCAGAGTAGAGACAGAGTGCTTGTTAACAATGAGGGCAGACCCCCTTTTCACAACACCCATTGTGGACGGCACTAAAGGGCTCCTTTCATGGCCAACAGCCCAACAAAGGTGGGCTCAGCTGAGGGGTGCGAAAGACGATCAAACGGCACAAAGGGCTCCCCCCTGAGGGAGAATGCGCAATAAACTGGCTTCACACAATGGGGCTTTACACTCCTCCATAGAGGAACGAACACAGGAAGAGATGGGACATTGGTAGGTAAAGGCGAAAGGGGGGGGGGGGGGGGGGGTTGGTGTAATGAAGTGGGGTTAAGTCTGTGTGAATTGATTTCAGTGGAAAGCACATTATGAAGTACATGTACATGGTATTGTCTGGGATAGCATAGAATAGGGGATTGGCAAGAGAAGGATGAAAAAAAAGCAACAACTAGAATGTATGGAAGGGGCACTGTTTTGGTTGCATCTGTGAATCAGATGTTGTCATTAGCCTAATAAAATCATCTAATCTACACTTGCATCTGCGTCACTGTCACGTTGATCCAATCGTGTAACAAATATATCTACATCCAGGAAGAAGGTATAATCTCTTGTATAGGTCCTACACAGTAATATCATCTTCACATCAATATTTCATGGTGTTTGAACCTAAAAACTACACACTCAAATCACATCATATGCAGTGGCACTGATGGCATTATAAACAATGCATTTTTTTAGAGCCATTGACAATAACATGGTGACCACTCTGTGTCCATCATTTCATGACACTACGATATAGGCATACTCCTTAAATTATTTAACAGGTTTTTCCAAGCCTAGTCTTCACACAGATCTCCAGTTCTGGTGGTTTATGTATAGACCTATTAAGTGTTTATTATATCAATTATCATGACACTGTTTTTTACACTTTGATACTGCCATTTCGTTCGCTTTTTGTTTTGTCTTGTTTTGTTTATCCTTGCACAACCGACAACAAAGCAAAACTTTAGTCTGGTTGCAATGAATGACTCAAGGCTGCATGCAAGTGCAGCTCTGGTCTGTCACATGCTTTCATTCTTGTTGTCATCGTTATCATCACATCATTCTGTTCATCTCCCAGAAACTTCTCCTTTTTGTTGTGCTTTTTTTTCCCCCTCCAGCCTACTTGGGAGATGTGTGCATCACTTCTCCCCCAAGGCACATTTCACATGGCTGCCGTGCACCAGCACCGAGAGAGGATGTGAAGCAGAGATGCACCGGCCCCAAAAAAACAGAGTGCGGTGACTGCACCGACGCGGCGGGGAAGGAGCTGTGCCGTAGAGCCACCCGCTGGACGGCGTGGGTCCCTCATAATCACTTTCCTGGCATTCGGCAAATTGAATTTGACGACAGTTGTGCGCGGGCGCTCTCCCCTCTCTCTCCCCGACACTTGCCAAAATCATATTAAGCGAGGATGGATTACGGCACGGTGTTTGTGCAACCCCCGCCATGATGTGTGTGGGCCGACCCCTTAACACACAGCACCTCGGCGGGACAGGGGGATGGGCAGACACATACGGACCGGTGCTACCACAAACAGGGAGGAAAGAAATTGGATGGATTAGACATTGTTTTTGCGAAGCTGCCCCCCTCCAAACCTGAAAGCTAAGAAGGGGGAAGGTGGTAGAGAGGAATATGATTATAATTGGTGGATGTGAAGTTGGTGCCTGGCGCGACATGAAAACACAAAAGGTGTCTATGATGACAGCTTTTGGAAGAGTTTAGCACAGGTGCAGATGATCCTGGAGGGTCCTCCACTCTAAAGAACCCAAGCTTGGGAAGATGCAGCACTGGAGCAGTGGGCTAGCTGGCAAGTGATGAGGAATTGCGGCCAAAAATAGTGGCCGCCCTGGTACGCGAAACGCATGCAGGGGAACGAGCACAGTCCCCAGCACATTATGCAGCACATAGTCGACATTGACAGGGCCCGACATGCATTCCACAGCTCTGGCACTGGCACAAAGAACTCCCCATAGCTGGAAAGCCTCCTCTGTGGCTAATAGCCATCCAATGTCAGGGATATATCAATGAGTGATGGATAGCACTAGAGACAACTCCCATGACAGGCTGTCCAAAGTGACAAGTCCGAGGCGAGTAATGATCACACATATCACCCAACATCTATCAACTCAGTCAAACATTCATACAGTAAATGTATCAATATCCAACTTAATAAATGACAGATCTCACTTGCCCAGCGAACGACATCCTTTCTTAGTATTACAAATTGCCTTGATTTCAAACCAGTATTATTATAAAGATGATTACCTCCTTCCCTTCCTCCCCAATATTTAAAAAAACAAACACATACTGTACAATACAATACTACTATGTAACTTACAGCAGCATAACAGTAGTGAGCCCTGCCCTGCCATACAAATAAGCATGACATGATAGAAAAACTGATGATTCTAGGTAGAAAACAATATATCTCAAATACTGCAAACAGTCCAATCAGTGAAACACTTTCTCATGACTGAAAGACTGTTAAATTCTCTCAAATTGTATTTCATTTTTTTTCTTAAGCCAGATTCTTGGGCCAAATTTACATATAACTTGATGTGGTTATCCTTCTTGTTTTCATACTATAGATCACGAGGATCGTATCACATGTACAGTTCTTGCTTTTTTCGCTCACAAAAAGTAAATTGCATCGGCACAAAGTTTTGTTGTGGCATCAAATGCAACTACCCATTTCAAACCCTGCCTCTTGGCATGAGATACTTGAGTTCAGGAAGACTATTTCTTATTCTTTTGTCCTTCATGTGCTTCTCTCAACCTCGCTGAATGAGATAAACATTTCCGTTCTTCCCTTGGAAAATTGAGAATGAAACTTGTGCCATGCCCCTGGCTGGACACTTCTGGAAAGTTTGCCAATGTCTGAGGGGAATGTAAAAATGCGATTGGTGTACTTTCCCCAAAGGTGAACAAAGACTGCTGACAAATTCCGACAGGAAAATTTGCCAAAATCCTGTTACAAATGTGCGAAGAATGAAGCGACCTTGCATTGTGAATGTAGCAAAAGCCCCTGGATCATCCATCCTATTCAGGAAATCTGGCGAGATGAAGCAAAGTTGTGATTTGGCAACTGAGCACAAAAGTCTAAATGAGCTCGCCGTGATTATGATAAATGCTGGACGACTGCCATCGCAGAAGCAACACTTCAACGGAATCTCCTTGGGAGTTATTGTGTTTCCATTTGAGTTACATCCTCCATTGTACTTTTGCGCTAATCAGAAATGTGCAACTTGTTTTGATGTGCAAACAAGTGACGTCTGCGCACTGTGAATGTGCATCTCACATACTACCACAGACATAGAACAAGCACACATACCCTTACTGTCCTTGGCAACTAATTATTAAGTTGCAATTCTGATGACACCATGCACAGCCTTGAGTATTTAAACGAGGCAGACTGGCCCCATTTTATCTAAAGAAGTCACCCTCGGAATTGCAGCTTACATTGTTTGATCAGTTCAAAGCAACCTTCCATACATGTAGCGGACTGCTTACAAACTGCAACATCCATGAATGCAACAGAGCCATGTAAACATGGAAGAACATTACCAGCTACTCTACTGTTTTAATGCTGCCACTACAGGATGTCCTACAATGTTTTTCTTTCACTTTCAAGAGATTACATGCAGTTCACTGGAGGTTAATCACTGCCACAGTGCAGGAATCAAACTGCACGACGCCCTCACACGTGCACCGCATGCAAAATGGTGTTTCAGGAATACAGGCACAGCCTCCTCATAGCAATCCAAACTCTCTTTGATGTTGGTTCACGGCTACTGCCATTGCCAATCATCTGAGAACCAATCAAGGATGACAATGATATGATGGATGGGTTGCCTAGCAACTGATCTCATCGCGCATGGGGAACGAGTGCGGCCGGTCACGAGTGATGCCCAACTCAACACTCACCACGCAAAACTGATGCAGACAACATTTGACACTGAGGAATAACAAGGGCTCTGGTTACCTAGCAACTAACGTCAGACACACCAGCAGAGTAGACTAATAAGACATCACCTTCAAAAAATAAAAATCACAGAAAGAAACTATGCCAGACACAGAAGGAATGAGGGCCAACGAAATGGCATCACACTTCACAGGTTACCTAGCGACCTAAAAACCCTGCCACAGTTCAAATGAGAACAAACACAATGATTTCGCACTACAAGCAAGTTTGCTAACCAGCTGATTGAGACATGTCTGGAACAAAGACTACGGCTCATTCTCGTGCATGAACTTAATGAAAGTGGAGAGTGTCATTAATTAGACAAAAACTGAAGACAGTCTCTCCTCTGCCCCCATTCAAAGATAAAAATTAACCCTCACTTCCTCCAACTTTCTAGGAGACAAAGCCCTACCTGTGTACACTTGTCTTGTGTATGCAGGATTTGAACCATGGCCACACCCTCAATTGCCTCATATTCATCTTATATGTCATTCAGAATAACTATGATGGAATTCTAAGGGTTAAAAATCATCATCAAATTTCAACTTAATTTTAAATTACACTGCAAACAGAAAACCATTGCCAAAAACCTTTGGAAGAAATCACAATTGTTTTGGACTGAAAAACAAAGCACAGTAACACGCATCAATTGCATACCCATACAATGTGTGTGTGTTTTTAAACTGAGGTGCAGATATCAACATCTCATTTTCATCAATTTCTATATTATAGATGTGTTGGCTGAAAAACGATAAGTCCACTCATCACAAGAATTAGACGACCTACCAGGAGAGAGGTCGCCTGCTTACAGAGACCCCAGGTGTGAACTATGCCGCCTCGCTGCCGCATACCAACCCTGTAACACAACACCCCTCCCTACTGCGCACGCACAACGCTACCCACCAAATTTTCACCTCCGCACCAGCCCCCAACTACAGATCAAAACTCAATTTCAGACGCACATGATGTGCTGCTGCTTCACTTATTAGCTGGCATACATAGCCCAGATTGTACCAATCTATTTCTTTTTCCTTTTCCTTTGTTTTGCCCTGGAATGGTATAGAGGCATGGAGTTGTCAACAACACCCTCTGGCCATACAGAGAAGAGAGTGGGGAAAAAGATAATGAAGCTAAATGTAAACGTAAAAATGGGAATAAACCCAGCGTGCCAGAAAATTTGGGAATAAACTTGAGGCACGAGAAACAATTTTTGCACATTAGGCAGCCTGCTCGCCTGTATCAATACCGGCCATGATGTTTGCCCACTGCGACTCGCACCAACGTACGCGTTCCCGTACGCGGTCGCAAGCGGCCGACCGGGCACAGGAGTAATTCGGAGCATTATGCATCGATCATTAGACTTGCCACTCCTGATAAGGGAAGGGATCACAGAAGAAGGAAGCGTCCAGATGATGCGCTCCGTCACCATCAGCCACTGGTTCTCATTTTGGCCGAGAGGAAGTTTTTCGGCACAGACAGAGGCAGGCTGAGAAAGGCCCAAGCACATGATAGAAGCAGCAAGGCATAATTTGCTTGAAGCAGGAAAAGGTACTTGGAATTTGAGACCCAGTTTGATGGCTGGCAATAAATTTTATATTGCAGAAGATTATAGTCCGAAGATCATGGCTCAACAAATGGCTTATTTATAACTGGCTAAGGACAAATTTTCTGCACTGTGCGCATCCCATCTGTGAGCACAAATTTACAATCTATGCAAGGACTCTGCATCAATAAATTTATGTGATAACTTTCCTGAGCTGAGCATGGGGGGGGGGGGGGGGCAAAATTTGGCAAATGCCTAGATACACAGGTTGGTTTTACTTTTGAATGTTTTTTTTTTTTTTCATTTGTGCAGTTCTACTTTCAATCAGCCACACATTTATTTGGTGGGGAAAAAAAGGCTGGGAACGATTTGCTCACTGTATTTGACAAAAATGAAAACAAGGACTTATAAATATAATGTCAGCCGGGCACATTCTTAGGTAACTAAGGACATTCATACTCGCAAATCTCGAACCAAGTCTTTCTGGAGCACCAGGATTCTTTCTCCCCTCTAACTTCGAACAATGATGCCTCAAGCATACGTCTTCCTTTGGTGTGCTGAGTTAAGCTTGCCCCACATTCGATCCCCGAGGTGAATCTGAACGAAATCTCCCGCAAATCGATTTTGCTGCTGGTTCCAGAATGTAATTCAAACCCCCCAATCCAATAAAGGTACCTAGAAATATTTGGGTTATATACGGAGGATAGCAACTATTTATATTCCATACATGCTAAAAGACCCCAAATGGACCCCATCACCCTTATGAATTAAGAGGAAGGTATGATGTAACCAGCACTAGCTCACATGCCGATCCCTATTGTGTTTATGACACATAAGCCCTCAATCCTTTCCGAGCCCTACTCTGCCTGTACGTAGAAGTGTCGCTTCTCCTCCCAACACATTTCTTAATTGGCACTAATCACAGCACATCAGTTTTACGGGGATTATCCCTTTACTCCGCCCTTCTTTAATCTAATTAGAGTTGTTTTCCCTGCCCCTGATCCCCTTCGACTGGCAGCATGCCATGTGCACATTCAAACTACTTGACTGATTGACGAGCAGACGAAACTTGGGGGGGGGGGGGCAACGCTCTGCCTCATGCTATGTCTGGGCAAGTTAAAGAGAAAATAAAACAAAAACAGCTTCAAATTGAATTGAGGCGCTGGAAAGAGCACTGACCTTTTCTAGCAATGTTCAACATGACAATCTGACTCAACTTCTCTTCCCCAAGTCTTTTTTCCAATGCAGACTGTGATAACTGTAGCAGTTTGTAGGAAAGACACTGTCTTTCAGACATTTAGGGCTATGCATTGTGGTTTTATCTGGTGATCTGAAAATTAGGTTTTTGGCAGAAGAAAAGTGAGCATGTAATGGTGGGGGGGGGGGGGGCAGCGGAGATCACTTTTGTTACCATGCCTAACACTGACACAGAGAGCTATGAGAAAACACGTGAAAAGGTGCATGTTACTTCATAGGTTATGCTGACCATCTTTCTTTTCCCTTGACTGACACATACACCAAGAGGGCTAAATGACAATGGGGGGGGGGGGGGGAGGAGGGTTACTACATGTAGCATAAAAATGACCCTTTGAACTGACCACATAAATGATAAGAGAGTACAAGTACATATAAATGTTGAATATGTTGATAGAGTTAGATTACCAGCTTGACTATCTTTTCCCAAATAGATGAATAGACAAATAAATATCAACTGATAATAGCAGTGTCTTTTTTTCCTATTCCTCATCTCCTTCCAGACCCCCCCCCCCTTTTCCTCCTCTTCTTCCTATTCTTCTAAAATGTTGCTTATTTGGGCAACAAAATTGTTTACTTGCCATGCTTGTGAGTGGGTAAACAGTGCTCTCAAATTACTTCGCTTTGAGATCCTGATGCTGTTTTAAAAAGCCTTATATGGAACAACTTCCTAAAAATAAAGACTTTGAGAGCTGTTTGGTGGATCGATCTGAATGGTGGCGATTAGATGTCTGAAAAAAGAAGAAACAAACCTGATATACGATAGGATATTAGCATCTTGAAAACTGCAGCATGACTTGGGATTTATTCTCTGTTTTGACATAGCCATCAAACAACAGTTCTGGTAGTCATTCGTTAGAGAACAAGAACTTCATTTCAATACTCCAATGTAGTCCAGTAATTTTCAAACATTCACACACAAACATAAACACAGCTTTTGCAAGGAATTCTTCTCTTTAGGTGGTTTGAATAATGCAACTGAGAATGCCGCACTGGAAAATTGTGATTAGCAATAAACATTGCGAACTCTTCTTGGGGCTAGTGTACAAAAATAGCTTTTTAAACCTGTTATCTCTCTGGCGTAGCATCTTCTTCGTTTTGTCAGCTTTTAGGGGGGGGGCAGTGGCTGGGGAACAGAGGGGTGAGAAGGGGGTGTTGTTTGTGAAGAGAAAAGGAGAAAAAGGCCTATTCATGCCTCATATTTGACATCTGGCACTGATCAAAGCCTTGCTTTAATTACGACTGCGCTCTCCTTCAATGGGCGGATTGACAGGGCTCACTCATTTGCCATTCATTAAAGGCAACTACCCCTCCGTCCGTCTTGTGTACACAGCCCTGCTTTGCTTTGCCTCCTCTCGGAGCAGCTCCTGCATGAAAGGGGGGAGGCCAGAGACGAAGATAAGACGATGAGCAAGGAGAGAGCACGGCAGGACAAAAATAAAAGGCTGTACTTCAAACACCTCTTCCTTGCTTGCCAATAGAAGTAGCGATGTTTGCACACTTCCAAATGTTACTTTCCAACCAAGTGCTATAGGATGCTTCATGCTTGCGAACAATGCTCTTTCTCTCATCTTTCGCTCGTGCCATAAATAGTCCTGCATCCTCTCTCTGCCACCGTGTTTTCCCTTCAAATTTTTATCCAATCGTTCTTGAGTGAGCTCCCCCCTGTCTGCCCCCTCTTCCCACTCCCGGATCCATCTCCTTTATGCTGAGTAATTCAGACAAGCGGGAAGAGACAGCCTTGCCCACACGACAAACTCACAAGTTCTTCTGTGTGAGTTTCGCATCGAAAGTTGCACCTCGGCGAAGGGGGCAGCCAGAACTGCAAGCGAGGAACGGAACGATGAACCATGACAGTACACACAGAAGCGTGATCTTCGCCCGATTCCCGAGTTTGTACTCACTCCCGCACTGTTTGCCTCCAACCCAGTGGCAGCAAACACTGTATGGATGAAATTTCAGATGTGATCCCTACCCCATCCCCCCATCCCTCCCCCAACGCCTTCTTCATTTTTCTGTTTTTACTACTGCAGGAGTTATAGTGTATGGACACAGCATTTTGTTCTGAACTGTCCATTCATTTTATACTGTAGCGCTACTTTAATACTTGTAACCTCAACTGAGAATGTGGTGAGAAGTAACAAAATTGGTTGTATATCAATACAATACTGTATGTTAAGTTATTACAGCCCTTTATGACATAAATGTCCACTATATCTACCACATGATTTCTATTTTTTATAACTTAAATAAGTTTATGCATGTTAATACTATCAACAAGAGCTTACAAATTACCCCAACAATGTGAGATGCAGAGAAAAAAAATGACAGAAACCATAATTTGCCATACCTCAAAAGAGACCTTCATCATCCAAAGCAAGATTTCCCCATTTTTCATGAACTGTTTGGGGTAAGCCTACATGGTTAAATCTGCTTTACGGCCAGGCTGTAATCTGCGCATGGGACCCAATGCATCCCACACCAATATCTCTAGCTCAAAAGATCAGTAGAGTAACAACTAGGTGCAGAGATACCTGATATTATAGCTAATATCTGGCAGAGCAACCTCTTTCCGTTGGTCTCAATGGAACAAATTTCTCTGTTTTTCTTTTTTAGGTGATCCGAGTATCCTTCGGATCACCTTCTGTATCTGTACTGATTCTTTCTTTATTTCTCCTCAAAAGTTGTGCAGAGGTTAGCTCAGAAAGTGCATTGCCTATCAATGTCAAACTCATACCATATATGTATCATGTCCCAAAGACGGCAGATCAAGTAATATCATAGTGATCAGTCGACCTTGACGTTACTATGACGTCATTATATGAAAACACATTTTCATTCATATCTCATTAATGGAATGGAATTTTGCAATGAAATTTACGTCACATACATTTCAAGTTATGCGCATTCTACTCACATTCTCAAAATTCATCTATATCTTAAAACGTGCGCGTACGCGCGCGTTGAAATATTTGTATGCTCAAATCGAGCTCAAATTTTTTTTGCACACGTTTCAGACCATTTGGAGCATTTTTTGAAAAATTGAAAAAATTGGACGGACGCGTACGCGCGCGCTCATATACGCACGCACAGCTCATATGCAATAGAAATTTCCCGTTTTTTCACACTTATCGGCTGCCTGAAATGTCAAGAAATATTTCTACCAAGTTTCAAGTCAATCCGACTCAATATGACGTCATACGGGCCCGTCAAAGTTGAAATTCCGCGCGCGCGTCAATGGCGATATACAGTGCAACGATGCCAAAAAAAACGCCAATTTTAAATCCGATTTTACTCGTCAGGATGGACGGTGACCCTCCATTTTCTGTACATATTTTGAAAGCTGATGAGTTGTACATGTCATTTCATGGGGTGGCAATGCTGACAAAATGATTAAAAGATATCAAATTTCTTAATAAAGTAAAAAAAGTAAATTTTCAAAATGACGTCATCAAATTTCAAGTTCACTCGAGCGTATCTCACTTATCCTTTGCCAATTTACACCCAAATTTCAGTATGTTGTAGCTTATTTAATGATCTTTCATTAATAGAATAACAACATTTTGATTGGAGGACAGTATCACCTCGTAAAAATGGATTGAAAGTAATATTGTCAAATTTGACCAGTTTACGTGTTATCTCTATGGGAGAGCAGTTTTTCTGGCAGTGAAAATTGACATGACTCTCTTTTTCGAGCACTAGCTCACTTATGCTTCGGTGAATTTCTCCTAGATTTTAGTATGTTGTAGCTGAGACTTTGGGCTATCGTAAGTGTGCCCTCCATTTTTTCATACGATGTCGGCATCACGTCGAAAAACTTGGTTGAAAATGTCACGAGGCTTCGATGCAGCGTCATTTTGCTTAATACACAGGGCCTATGGAGAATGAAATAGGTCATTGCGTAGCGCATCCGACTCGTAATCCTAAGGTCCCTGGTTCGAGGCTCACTCCTGCCAATATTTTTTTTAATTTCTTAAAACACTTTTTTTCTTCTTTTTCTTTAGTTAATCTTAATCTCCCTTTCCTTACTTTATCTTTTTCTGATTTTTTTATGCTTCTCCTTCAAATTTCTATAAAATAACATATTTTTCTTTATTTTTCTTTCTTTCTACTACTTTC
The DNA here is from genome assembly GCF_040938485.1 of Diadema antillarum. NCBI lineage: Eukaryota > Metazoa > Echinodermata > Echinoidea > Diadematoida > Diadematidae > Diadema > Diadema antillarum. The sequence goes on along the minus strand of NW_027271870.1, from coordinate 1,242,043 downwards.
TGTGCAATAGATGAACCACAACAATGGCTATCAATCCCATATTTTGCACATGTTTAGTTCATGTCACGTGAATTATTTCATAAAATAACAACTACTTGATCGGACACCATCTTGGGTATGTAAAATAGGGTCAAAGGTCATAAGTGTTTCACCCTGTATCTTAGTGAATACATGTCCTATCTTTCCCATATTTTGCACACGCAAAGACCATGTTACAAGGATCATTTCACAAAATAACCACTTTTTACTCAGATGCCATCTTGTCGTTGCAAATTGAGTTCAAAGGTCATTCATATGTACTTCTTTTTGTATCTTCGTTATGACGTGTTATCTCTATGGGAGGGAATTTTCTTTAATGTGAAAATTGACATGATTGTCTTTATCGAGCACTAGCTCACTTACCCTTCGGTGAATTTCTCCCAGATTTTAATATGTTGTAGCTGAGACTTTGCGCTATCGTTTTATTTCCTTTGTTTTTTCATACGATGTCGGGATTACGATAAAAAATTGGTTGAAATTAAAGCTTATCTTCTATGTATTGAGATATTTCTTTCTTTCTGCAACTCTCTTTGCAATAACTCAAGAAAAACACGCCCTATCACCCCCATATTTTGCACATGTTTAGTTCATGTCTCGTACATTATTTCATAAAATAACAACTACTAGATCAGACAACATCTTGGGTATGTAAATTAGGGTCAAAGGTCATAAATGTTTCATCTTGTATCTTGGCGAATACCTGTCCTATCTTTGCCATATTTTTCACACGTATAGACGATGTCGCGAGAATCATTTCACAAAATAACCACTATTTCATCAGATGCAATCTTGGGAGTGCAAAGGTGGGTCAAAGGTCATATGTATTCATTGCTGTATCTTCGTTATTCAGTGTATACAGAATTTGGTACCAAAGATGGCAGATATGACTCCCTTTTCTAAATGAGAATGCAAACATCACACGGCCAATGTCTCTAAACACAGATGAAACTTGTATGGTCATGCCTATTGCGATCAGGACTCGAATCATTGATAAAAAAAAAAAATCGGATCACCTTAATTTGTCAGTGATGACAAATTACAATCTCTAGTTTTTTCAGGTTGTTTTTCTTTTTGCTAGTGATATGTCAAGGTATCTGATATGATAAGCAAAATATGCAAATCCCAGGGTCCCTCTTCATAATAACTTTCCTCAGTATTCCCTACTTCCAATACTACAGTCTACGTTTTACTACAACAGATCATCATCCTTGCAAAAGGTCTTCACAACAGACCCTGTCTCCTTCACAATTTTCATGGCAGGATACTGGCTGTTGAATGCCAGTGTGTCGCTAAAACAATCAGCTTCATCACATCAGCAATGATAGCACACTTGTTGTGACTCCATCTCACTGACTTTGTCGTCGAGTGCTTATCGCAGAGAACATTGAAAAAAAAAAAGAAGTTATTCCCCCATTCACATGCCACACACACAATCACATATTAGAATTCTCTTTCTGACACCGGACTATAAAACTGCCAATAAAAATGAAGGAGAGGAAGAGGAAACATTAGTTATCATAAAAGAGGGATGATAAAAACACACACACACACACACACACACATACACCAGAGCAGGAGAATTTTGAGGAAGGTCATAATGTTGATGTTAGGGGAGTTATTGGAGTGTGAAATTTGTGTACACTTATTCCACAATACCCCAGTCTCAACGGTCCTAAACAGATTGCATTGTGTCCATCAATGGAACAAAAACTGCAAAAATTCCTCCCTCTTCACAGCCACAAAAGTTAGCTCTGCCGTCAATGGTCCAACAATAGCCACAGCTTCGGAACTGACAAAGAATTATCTCCGCGGCGCAGCTGGTGGTATAAACAGCAGGAAACGATGGCTGAGAAAAATGACATTGTTTTCCGCTCCTTTCCCCGCTCATTGGGAAAGTCACGGAGGCGTGGAGGAATATTAATCTCCACTTTTTGTTTCGCTCGATATGCAATTTACGGACGATAACTCTCATTACGATGCCGTGATTTATTTCCGGTTGTTGATGCATTCCTGTTGTGGTTTGACCACCCAAGCGACACTCTTGTTTTATCCATCATAAATTCCGCTCGGCGGCTCCTACGGTTGTACACATATGATGGGCAACACTACTTGTAAACAAACAACGCACAGGTGGAAAAGGCTTTCTTTTGTTTTCATGTGAAATGACTTCTTTACCCTCCTGCTATGAGCACTGCCCATTACATTTGTGTTTTCAAACAAATGTTAATCAAATCTAGGTGTTTATTCTATTTGGTAATTGCAGGACACTGTGACCAGGTTGCTGTCCTCAGTGAAAATAAGACAAGACAGAAAACCATGTTTTGGCACACATCACTTTTTCCTGTCCAAGTCCCACAAAACGATCAAAATGAATTGATCAGAGAAAAGATCCTATCTTCATCGATATCCAATTTTTCAGGCTGATGTCAACCTAGTAACATCAGAAAATGGAGAAAGGGCAGGAATGCCTACTCCAGGCTTACGCCTCCTGCTAAAAAACCCAATAAAATGCTTCAATTCCTTATAAGAACAAATATACCACAACACCAAAGCCCCTTCCCCCATGTCAAAAATATTTTATCAAATTTACTGGCAAAATGGAGTATGCTGATAATTCTACACTTCAAGTTCCATGACAAGAAGAGCCATCGAATGACCTGAAAAGCCGTTTTCTGATGCTTGATTCTTTGTCACTGTTATGTTTTTCAGAGCAAACGAAGAGAAGTACTGCATGATACAAGTACAGCACGGTATGGGCCAGGCAAAGTATAAAGGATACATAGAACAGGAGAGGGAGAGAGGATGAGGGGGGAGAGAGAGATACTTAATATCTAAAGTAGTACTGAAGCCTGCATTAAATGGCCACAAACACACTGCGAACGTGACCCAACCTGGTGCAGCCAGCATACAGGCATGGAGCTGCCGGGAGGCAAGGCTGCGCTCAGCGGGGTGTAAGCCTATTTAGCACTTCTCAGCTGTGAAAAATGCAGGGAGGAGAGGTGAGTTGCTCCAATTTTTGGCCAGCACCCATACATGCCACCTTTGTTGGGAAGTGTTGGGGCTGCGCATTGATTACGTCGATCAAGACTGTGATAACCTTGGCCACAGCAGAATGGGACGAAAAAAGGGAGGGAATTACTCTTCTACAGCGGAAAAGGCGGTGAGATAGAGAGAGAGCGAGAGAGAGAGAGAGGGAGAGGTAAGCACATCACGAAAGTCAATCCACAATATAGCCCCTTTTTTTCTTGTTCAGGGGGAGGTGGGGAACTGCAAAATTTACGACCACATACATACATAATTGAGTGACGTTTGGATCTCCCGATTACACATACACAATTGTCAATGTCACAAGCATAGGGAATGAGCCAACACAACCTAGCATCCAGCCAGACATGCATTTGTTCTGCTCATATTTGCTGGATATATTGCTTGTGTATAGCATGCTTCAAGGTGCTTCAACAGTCCCTGCCTCCCCCCAGCATCTCTCTTTTGCTCTCCCCCCTTCTCTCTCTCATTCTCTCTCCCCCATCCCCCCCCCCCCCCCTCCACCTCTCTATATCTCGATCTCATGTTTGGCACAAAATGTGGAAGTACTCTACATAGCAAGCACACCATTCTTACTTACTGTTGTACAAGACACATTTATGTCTAACTTGGAATGATAACAATTGTACATCTTACACACATCTCTCTACCCCCTCTCGCCAAGCGCTGGCCCTAAGCGCCTGCTAGGTCGCAATATCACACCTACACGGCCCGCACACACACACACACACACACACACACAGACACATGCAGACCGTGCATATCTCCCAATCCGCGCATTTTTTGCGGCGGTAACGCAGACAAATGTTCTCACTCTCCCTCCCGCGCATAATCAATTCGATCTTGCCACATTTGTCAGGGCAAAGCTATCAATTTCCACTGATGGAAGCCTTTCGCCCGGGACTGGGTAGCGATGAGCTCCTTTTCTGCCAGCATTCCCCCCACAGCACTGAATTCTCCCACGCAAGACATTTCTTCGCTCTCCTTTCTCCCTATCTATCTCTCCCTAGCTGTCTCTCTCTCTCCCTCTTGCTTTTCCTTCCTTGTTCGTAACATTTTGTCTGCGCTCCCCTCCTAGCCCCATTCGGTAATGTCAGACTGTGGATATGGATGACAGGCCTGCATACAGGGAGGGAAGACATGACTACAAGCTGCCACCATTGTTTCCGTGCCACCACATGACCGCAAAAGGTGACATCAATTGTTATCCAACACCCCAGATCAAAAAGAAAATGTAGCTTGGTAAACTATTGTGCACACATAACATCTCCATATGCTTTCAATGAAAGGATGAAGCAGTTCTTAAGTATTTCAGTTGTTTCCAAAGGTAAGCAAATCAAAGCAAATAGCTTCTTTTTATTTTTATTTTTGAATGCATAATTTCATTTCTTGAAATATCCACTTTGGATAGTTTACCTCAGATTTTCCTGAACTCAGATAGCTTCAACATTGATTTATGACTTATCTTAGAATCATATCATTGATTAAATTTCGAATAGCCCAATTTTGCCTGATAGTCATTTAGTCGAGGACTGAAATTGTATACATCCCAAATAATGTGCTGGAACCAATGTGTCACACATTTGTAACAATGATCCCTACCCATTAGTCTGCGTGGGAATTCGGAGGAGACATTTGTGATAAGAAAGATGGCCAACTTCCGTCAGAGGAAGGGAGCTTTGGGATCTAGTGATGCATGCGTGTATCAGAAACAGGATATTTGGTCTCAACGCCTACAAGGCGCTCTTTCCACTTCAGAGATAAAAGTCTCCAAAATAACCCTCACACCCCATGTGTGCAATGTCATCGTGGCAATGTAACCCTGCACCTACTTTCGAGATCAAACCGCAGAATGTGTGAACATGGTAATAATGCCAGAATGCATTAGAATCAGTCTCTCTATGATTTCATTATGAGAGGGTACGATGCATTTATGATCCCCTTGATTTTCTCTCCAGCGCTGTCTTCACTAACATCTCTTTCAACCTCAGACAATTATATATTGTGAATGATTACTGATCACATTATTACAAGGTTTGCACCTTTGACAATGGCATATGCCTACTTCCTGTTGTATTTACGATGAAAAAAAAAAAGCCAAATATCACAATAACCAATATTGGTGTCATCATTCGTCATGATCAGCCAGCTTTATATAATCAACAGCATGATAAATAGCAATTACAATATTGGTAACAATAATTCCTGCTGTGGCTATCAATGATGTCAGCATGATATTCAGTACCGAGTGGCGACACAATGAATTCATATCTTGTATATCCCACTCGCATACACACACACACATACACTGTAGGCCTACACATTCACACTAAGCATGAGTGCCAGAACCCCCCCCCCCCTTACAAATGAACACTCCCTCTCTCCTTTCCTTCCTCCTTCGCTCCCCCCTGCGCTTTTGTTCGTTCCCTCTCTTCTCTCTCGCTGCTCGCTCATCCACACTGGCTGAGCTGACAGGCCTGCCAGTCTCGCAGTCAATAATAAATTGATTGCAACCAGAGCTTTTGCACCTGACCCTATAGTGGCCTGTGATGTGCAGATAAAAATATTACGTCCATTGATCAGCCCGTGCGTGTAAAAACAATCACAACACAAGGCTAAGATGGGACCCCCAAAGAGGATCATTATCATGTGGTGTGAGTGGGGTTTTATGACATGCATGCATGTACACGTACTCGCTGGGTTGCATTTGGGAGGGACAGCAAAGACGGATAAAATAAAACTCTTCAAAAACCCGCTGCACAATCATAAAGAAACAACTCTGATCTGTGAACTGTTGACATTTCATGTATAATCCTATCAAGTCAAGTTTATCAAAAAGTATTAAAAAACAGATAATTCTAAAGATGGAAGATAGCTAGACACAGCAGATCAGGTTACTAAGCAGCGACTCCACAGCAACATGACAGACTTAGCATACACACACAAAAAAAAAACAAAAAAAAAAAACAGACGAACGGGAAAAGACAGATAACAATAAAGGGGATTAATCAATTACGGTTCTCTCATTTCGTCTTGTCTGACGCTGTCTCTGCGCATGACATCAGAGTTGGTGCGATTTTCACGGAGTCCTAAGAGAGCGAGTCCAAGGCTGGTTAAGACATGACAGATTGCACCGACACTTGTTTGTTCATAATGAATGAAGCTAATCAAGAAGCACTTGTCTCCTCAAGTCTACTCAAATAATCAAAACACATGGAGTGGCTGAACTTAAAAAATAAAAAGGAACAAAATCAGTTTTGAAAACTGTGGGGCAGTTCAATAGCACTTAAATTGAAATACTATGCCAAGGTGCTCTATGAACACACATACACACAAGCTGTGAATTCAGTTTAAATAGTGAGACTATTGTGCACAAGTCAATACTACTCGAGCATTTTTTTTTTTTTGGGGGGGGGGGGGGCGTGCATTAGCCTTCACTTTCTGTCCAAGTGTCTAAAACCTGCTGAAGTTCACCACCTTGGTTTACCTGTGGCAAGGAATGCTCAAAACTGTCTACCCACTCACAACACCATTGTTACCGACTGTACCCAACTTGAGCATATCACTGACACCAATGAGTGTATGGAAAAGAATACCAAGTCTTGTTTGGACCAAATTTTATATCACAGAGGCAGAAAACAAGTGAAAGCACATGATATGTACATATCATAGGTCCATTCATTTCCCAAACCTGCCTGTGGTGTGAATGCACAATCCTCATTGCGTCTCTGCTGTGCATGCATAACCCACGTTTGCCACCTCAAAGCGGCACGATCCAGCGCCTAAGTCATTACAAGACACTTAGCACCCGAAGTTCATCTGGGGAGATCATAATTAGCGCTACCAATTAGGTCTTCGAGACATCACAGGAATTAGGACCATTTATCACACTCGCTGAGTCATTAGTCTGCGGTCAAGGCAATTTATCACCAGAATTGGCGATTTGGGTGATGTTCCCCACAGACACGCATATACACATTAAAGGCAACATGAGTTGCGGCTTCCCCCGGATAAAAGGAATCCTGCCGAAACTGACGATGTCAAAGACGAACGCACCAAACACCATCCTCTACCTGGCCGTGAAAATACAAATACATGGTACATTTCACCGCACATTCCCCATTATGTAGTAGTAAGATATTGGCAGATCATCTCAATACATCATCATTTCTCTGTGTGTCTGTGTTTTACATCATGAGATGATGTACTGTAGCTCTGGTGAGCTTGATTCTGCAAGTCGCATCGGCAGATTCCCTTCAGAAATGTTGCGATTCATTTCCATGGCTACAACTGTACATACATAGTACACTTTGGCACATGGATTGGATAGGATGTTTGCTGAAGAAAACATACACAGCAAACACATTTTCATCATACTGTGCAAAAAATCTACAGTGCAAAGAAAAAAAAACACCAGTGGAAAAGCACAAATCAAAACACTTCACATATACATATAGCGTTCCATTGACAGTATGCCTCTACCAGACTTATTTGTTGTGACAGTTTTTTTGCAAGGAAACAGAAAAACAACATGTAACTGCACGACACTATGGGTACAAAGACAAAATATCACAATCTCTCTATTTTCCCTGCTGTCCATCCCCCCCCCCCTTGTGTAAAATTCCTTGCAGTCAAGAGGAACGTAACGTCATCAGTTAAGGAATGCACGAGCAATTGAAAAGACAGATTAGAGCTATGTCAAAACACCAAAACAACGGCTAATCTCTCCATACCAAACTAATCCTTCACTGATTTTACCTTTTTTTTTTTCTGACATGTGGTACGCACACTCACACACAAATCCAGCCCGAATTCCTTTCTGAGAAAAGCACCATGACAGTTTTCCTGTAAGCCACCCTACATCAGTGTGATTAATCATACCTCCATAATGTACAATCTGCCAGCATTCTAGCTAGAGATTGAAAAAAAAAAATAAACCTAACCAAAAATCGGAAATGGACAGAAACACACCAATTGTCAATCTAAAAAGGCAGCATTCGCCATTTCCAATACCGAGCATTGACCCCAAAATGTACTTTCCCTCAGCAAGCCCCCCCCCCCCTTTCCTGTACACAGCTTTGCCCCCATGCAACACACGTAATTAGCTAGCAATCAAAGACCCTTAACCAGGAAATGATAGAGCATTCGCCAATCATTTAATTTCCAAATCCGCGCTACACCGGTGTCGCCGATCAATACCCAACGATCCACTGTGGCGGGTGCACCTAACTAATGCAGGAGAAATGTGCTAATTGGATTGGGAGGAAATAAGCACTTTGCGTGCTGCCTTTCGGATTGTCAGTCACGCAGTGTGATGGGTGGAAGCAAAGTGGTCGTGTGCGCACCTCGCTTTTTTACCGGCAACACAAATTCGCGCATCAATTAACAAGGACTGCCTAATGCCGTCAGGAGAACATTCTGCAATAACTGCGATGCAAAGTAATGAGAGAGTAACATATGGGGCCATCTTGCCATGAAAACAGGGGGAATTAGATAGTTGTTTCTAGATACCAATGTCAAACCAAAAATATACCTTTATAAAAATCATAACAGAAGTGATCAAACCGTATTCTTCTCTAAAGTTCACTTGATATGAGGAATCATCCATGCAAGCAAAGCTTTGATACAAAAATTTATATCCTGTAACTGAATGCCGATATATCATGATTTGATCCATCAAACACAAAAATTTATCTCTTATAAATAAAATCCCACATCCATATTTCCTGTTCATGTGGTTGAAGCAAGCTCTCATACACTCTTCACAGGATTTTCAGATTCATGCAATCATATCGAAGTGCACAATATGAAAATTAGCATCTCATATTCAACCCTTTGAAGAAAAATTATTCACTTAAATTATAAGTTCACTGTTCCCAGGAAAACATTGTTACCAAAATTCTATAATACCATGGGCTTACGAAAGGCTACCAAATCAGATGAATGCACCAGCTATCTTCCAAGATAATTCTTATTTATGTAGATAAAATCTTCAGCTTTCACTTATAAATGTCAAACTGTTACATTACTGAATTACTGAGACTGTGTACAGGAAGTGAACATGCTTCAAATTGTGTATAGTGCTTGCATTCATCGCGTTCAATACCAGAGGACTTTGTGGAGATTTAATACAAGATTACATTGCATCATTGGCCACTGTTGATTTACATCCCAAGGGTACATTACATACCAATCTATTCATGCAAAAAAAAAAAATAATAAGATAGTTTACTACAATTTGTACGTTATGAGACTAAGCAATGCCACAATGTTTGTGAGGCAGTTTCAAAGTTTACAGCAACTGAGAACATTATGTATGTTTAATATTATCCATCATGCAGAAAATGTAATCTTGCAACTTGGAGGGCCAACACGCTACACACACAACTCAGCACTCGTGTCATGCATTGAATCTAAATTAAATGTGAATCCTCACTGTGAATCCGCTTCATATCATAAGCAAATTTGGTCATTTGATTTAAAAAAAATAAATCATGTTACAGTACATGGTTAAACTTACAGTTGTTCTAGATGTAGTAAGCCGTCAAAGGTGCCATCCGGAATGCTAGAAATGCGGTTAGACTGCAACTCCCTGTATGCACAGAAAATAGGAGGGTGAGGATGTGCTTGGTTAGAAATACAGTAAGATATGAAAAGCCTGGCTCCAAAGACTACACCGAGTTGTTTCTTGAAGGAGACAGGTGAAAAACTGTTTACAAGAAAAAGAAGGAAAATGTATATACATGTAGGCCTCTACTAGATTACAGAAAATCTTGTACTTCAATTGTTTTCATGCAAAATGATTTAATCTTTGTTTTTAAATAAATGATTTAAGATACAGGGCCTATTCACAAAAATTCAAGTTCCGAAATTATAAGGATTATCCTCAACGAGGTGTTGTGATGATTAATAACCCATACACATCTTCACTATAAATCTACATCCTTTAAAAACCTGAAATTCCTAAATCGTGCACTAAACCACAACGGTTCTGCACTGTACACATCCAGAACTTAAAGCTTCTGGCATGAGAGCATATGAAGACATGATAAATTCCAAAAATTCTGACAATAATCACATGCACTGTATCTACAATTGAGCTAAACAACAACAAATCTCATCTAGAAAATGTTGTATTAAAGGAAGGGATCAATACCTTATCACTGAAAAAAAATGATAATGATAAACAAAAATGAGCAAGAGAGAAAAAATGATAATGATAAACAAAAATGAGCAAGAGAGAAAGGATTAATCTTATTTTAGTTACAAAAGACTTGATAATTAATATACCGCATTCATTTTATATATAATACATTTTCTGCCCTGACTATTCACAAAACAAGATTTATATCTTGAACATATTCAATGGGAATATGCATGTACTCTAGCTGGGCAGTGTTATTTATGCACTCGTGTACCAATTCATAATCTACAATAGCTGCCAATGCATATGTTACACATCATTAGTTTGACTCTTGGTACAGAGCACTCCATTTTGAACCATGATGCCTTTCTCCTATTGATCTATAGCCCTGCATTCATTTCCATGAACTGTGTGACAACTACATTGGAACATCCCCCATTTCCTCTTCCGAGTTATTTTCTCCAAAACCACTGGAATGGGGGGGGGGGGGTGGGAGAGGAGAGAGAAAGGAGAAGAAAAACCACAAACTGGGCAAATCCCAAACTAGCTGAGCGCACTAAGTACAAAACACAGGTGCAAGCTTGTAATGTAAAAGATAAGGATAGGGAGAAAAAAGAAAAAGAGAGGTAGATAGAGAAAGAGAGGGAGAAAGAGAAGGAGAGAGAAGGCATTGAATTGGAAGGGCAGGGGTATTCAGCCCGTGCAAAAGGGAACAAGAGCGGTAAGCAGGGGCAATTATTGTCCAATCTGAAAGCCGTCATCATAAGTGGCACAATCTATTTTGTAGTGGCCTGTTTTTATGGCGGGGGACTCCGCAGAGAGCCCTCGCAGGCCGCTGGATGATCAATCATTCGCACACCTCCACAGTCACACTCGTGTGCCAAGGGGGGCTGACTGACATGTACGGCTACACAGCTAGAGCCATGGGTACGGGTAGAAGCTTGAAAAGCCCACTGCACCACACAGTGTGCAGAAGGCTATGCAGCATGTATCAAAGCATGGAACTGCTACAGACAGTGTAGCTCCATGGTGTAAGCTTTCGACGCTAACCCCTCTGTACAATAACACACCAATTCATCCAGCGCATGGAATGGGTACATGTACACAATTCAAAATGTAGGTTGTTCATTCACAGGGTTGACATCTAGTCTGCTGTGATGTTTTTTGTATAATACATGTGTAACTATCCATCAATCCTTCTACCATATAAAAGAGAGGAAATACATGCATTACATTTAAGTAGTATTGTTCATGTTGAAGGGCAGCTTGAAGCAGGTTAGAGAGGCATAATTTACAATTCGTAGATGAAACAAAAACCCAACTTTAGTGCTTCAAAATAATTCTGAGATGTGAGTTAGGGACAGAAACAACCAATTTCAAAATTTTGATAATGTTCAATACACAAAATGTGAACAATAGTTATAACAAGATTATTTCTATACTAAACCATCTACAGTTATGGTTTAGTGAGAAAAATGGTGATATCTCCTTACATTTTAGACTTTATTGCAAAATTTTTATACGGCAGGATGTTTTATGATACAACTGACCTACACATACTTGTATATGCATCAAATGTGATAACTCGAACATTTTTTAAATCACTGCTCCCAATGGTAAACAATACCTTTAAGCAGACTCACTCAATATTACTAGTTCGAATCAAAGTGGAATTCTGACTACAGCATATTGTTTATTCTAAGATCCATCAATTTATGCACGATACAATGCACAATATTTTTTTTCTATGTTTCGATAATGTACCTGCCTTTTTTCTTTTTCTTTTTCTTTTTTCCTCTTTTTCCCCCTTCTTTTACAGTATTATTATGGAATATTGTGATTTCTAATTGTATTTATTTTTGTTATGTAGGGCCTACCTGTTATACCTGTATTTCCTCTCTTTAATATGGTGGGAGGATTGATGGATAGTAATACAAAAAACATTGCACAGCAGACTACATGTCAATAAAGACATAAATGAAAAAAAAAATCATAGGCCTACAATTGTATACCAGTAGTTTATGGAATGCAGTATGGAGGCAAAAAAATATAGTTGTTGCTACAATGTCTGGCAAATCTACATCAAGTTCTCTGGCTATTCAAGTATGCACGTTGATAAAGATTATATTATTATTAAACATTAATCTGGAGTGGAAGATGATTTTAAACTTTATTCTCGATAATATAAGGCTTATGATAGCAAACATTATAACTTTTATGGTGATAATCTTTTTTTTTTTTCTTTTTTTGGTGGTGGTGGTGGTGGCATTCACTACATGTGTACATGTCCGAAGTTGTATATTAACGTAGACTGACATACAAATTTGCGGAAGCAGGCACCCCAGAAATACGGTTTTATTTTTAAACTTGAGAGAGGGAGAGGGAGAAAGAATTGTGATAAGTACAATGACACAACAATCCTACACTTCCTCTACACAGGTCATTCTTGCCAAGGTTCATGGAGGAAGATCAAGCGTCCATTTCGTGCCCTTGCCACTTCCGACTGACACTAGAAAATCAGTTTCCTCTTGTTGAACTCACGAGTGCAGCCGTTAGCTATATATGAATACTTGTGTACTATGAACAAATATCAAGTAGATATTATCAATATTTTGTATTAGTATCTGCAGATCTTGAACTCTTGAAGATACTGCCTCTTGCAGTTATTGTAAGAAATGTAACTCCAAGAAAATGATATTGTAAAAATGTCTTAGAAGTAAAAATTTGACTTAGAAATACTGAAAATCAAAACTACAATGAAATCATATTTTGCACAAACATTTAATGAGAGGTTGGTACATTTTGTCTTTTTTTTCCCCTGTAGAGCAAAACTTGCAAATCTGACCAAGCAAACAAATCTGTTTATTAAATCCTAACACATAAAAATATTTGGCACGTAAAAGTTATAGCTGTGTATAAGGGCCCGACGTCACTTACAATGTACTTATTCTGAACGCTAAGATAGTTTCAATGTGCTCTCATGAACACAGTAAATATTCTGAGGTACACATTGAATTATAGCAGTGCTATGAACAGCATAACAATGCACATCCATGACGGGCAGATAACTTACCAAGTCAACTAACAATTGAATTTCAGTGCTTACAATTAGGCCTACATGTACATGTGTGGCTATGTACAGTTGTACATACACTCCATGTACAAATTTCTGCAACTCACTATGCTAAAGCATTCACATTCACATGAGAATTCATGCACGCTCAATAATTCTGCATTCTGAGAAGATACATTTGTACATATACTGTAATACAACTCCTGGATTGTGACGTAAGAGAATTTCTGTGATGACGGCGACTTACAACCACAACCTTTAAAAACCCACTGTACAATGTAGGCATACAAATGTACATGTACATGTATGTACGTTGTAGAAAACACTCACTGATGTACAGTACATGTAGGCAAAGCCCTTTTACAATACTATATCAGAGGATACGCATCTAGACACAGAGGTACGCCACTCTGCAGCACTACATTGTGATTACACTGCTGCACGCTGCAGTTTGCGTACATTTTGTAAACCTTGGTGTGAGAGACACAAGGGGGGCCTATGTAGCACTACCAATGCACACAGTGTGCTGCATTTACATGCAAATAGGGATTAGTGATTCCTTGTCTCTTTTTCTCAGAACTCTGGTACACGCTCGACTTGACCCCCTGGCTTACTCACTTCACAAACATCCCAGTCCCACAAATGTGGCAGAGAGAGTATAAGTTTTTAGTGCCACCTATCCTAATTACCCCTCCCCCAAGAAAAAAACAAGATTTCTATACAAAAGGGCAGTTCACTCTGAGCATCTTACATGTGAAATTTGATATGCACAATACTTCCATCTGCAAGAAGAATGAGGAGGCCCAACTTATTGCTGTTTCATTTTTTCTCATCTGAAGCATCGACAGCTCGCAGCCATGTTGAGGGACGAATATTAAAACCACAGAAGAAGGGATTTCACCCATCTCCCCCCCCCCCCCCCCCCTTGGTATACCAACAACAGAGCATGGCATGACTTTGGAGGAGGGCAAAAAGAGTTCTAATGTTTTGATAATCCACAGGGACAAATATGCCCCAACTCCATGCACATAGGTGAGAGAAAGGAAGAAAGAAAAAGAGAAGGGGGGGGGGGGGGGGGGGTAAGTAGACAGTAGAAGCTGTGCTTTGGCTTAGGGCAACATTCTTGTCTTAACTATTCGGTCACGCCTTTCTGCGGAGAAGGAGAAGAAAAAAAAATCTGCTGCCCATTACAGAGGTCAGAGGCAAATGTAAACCTGGCTCTCTGTACGGGAGCAAACACAGCGCAACAAAGGACGAGTGCGCAAATTGGGCTTCTTACACCTGCAAACTGTACGGGGGTAGAGAACAAGAGGGACCACAGCTCTGCTAATCTCCCCCGCTAACGCACCCCTACCACACTTTTGTATTCAAGCAGGAGTCGCTGGGCGGACAAACATGAACGCTGTGTTTGTAACCACTAAGACTGTTCCCATTGGAGAGATTCAAAATTTTCATCCAGTGCTTCAAATTTGTGTACTGTATCTTCCTAGTTGTTATCAAGTGTACCAGTTACCGTTATTATCACTTTCAACATTATTATTGTTTGTGCAATGCCAATGCTACTGACATGGTCAGAGGTACAACCTGTATTATCTACATCCTGACAATATCATCATATTATCATTTGGTTCTCCATTATATAGGCCTACACATTACATTGTACGTGCAATGTTTCATAATACCCAGACTGTTCATACAACTTCTACACACATCAATCTGCAATATTGGGATGCAGAAAGAGTCAATGTCATTATCAAAAAAAAAAAGTTTGGTCCTCTACCCCCCACCGGAGATCTGATATGATGTGAGTGCAGGACAAAACACTGTAACACTGCAGTATTAAAACTACAGTGTAAATTTATATGACTGGACAGAAACTTGTCGTTGCCTGTGGTTGCTTTTAATAACATAGCATCCTGAATTACTCTACTCAACAAGATAACTTCAATTCTGGCATACCATTTCATTAATTTGATCCTAGCTGACCTGAGCTGGCTTAATCTCCCATAGAACTCCAAAGTCCACAGAAACAGAGAACTACTCAGGATGCTATTGCAATTCATAATTTGGCGTGAGATGTAAATTTGCCCACAACCTGAACGTAAAAAAAGGGAGGTTATTTACACTGCTCCAATATTCTGCGTGATGCGAAGGCCTGTTTGCTTGGCAATCAAAGGACACTTTTCATGCACAAAATTTGGAGCGTAGGCAGACCATCATTTCTCCAAAGTGTCAATCATTGCTTTGAACACACACACATTTAACTTTCTAATCAGAGCTATTGCATGTAGTTTTCAAGTTCAGTTGTTTAACACTGACATCAGAACTGACTATAAAGACATGGATATACATGTAGGCCTACATGTTCCCAACTATCTAACCTTATGTTGTTGTTGTTGTTTGTTATAATTCAGACCTCAACTCAATAACAATCACCTGCCCTGATTTGTATACAAAAACACAAGAACGAAAAAAAAAAACTAATAAAACTAATACAGGTAATGTATAATGTCAAAAAGTTAATTTCGTTATAATTGATGTCGCCTCACACTGGGCAACAATAGTGTTCTGTCTATGATGCACACTCATGTGTGCTCTAATGTTTCAGTGACTGTCTACTACATAGTTCATGATTCCACATCACGTTTCATATCACTGAAAGATACAGTGTAAATGTTGCAGGTTATATCAATACTAAAATGAAAGCCTTGCAATGGAGAAGTTAACATTTTATGGTCAAGGATATTTACATTGCAATTTCTATAGAAGTGACACCTGAAACTCCACTGCACAAGTTGTTCTTCATGCAAAATTGGAATTAAAACTGCCTTCTTCTGCCCCCCCCCAAAAAAGTTTATAAAAACAACAACCAAAAATTGAAGTATGATAAATCAGTTGGAATTTAATGTTTTACTATAATGTCTGTGAAAAGGAACTATGTACAGATACATCTAGATTAGATCCTTGAATCATGAAAGCGATTTCTCAATATTACTTTTTCGTAGGCCTCAACTCATCTTACAGTTTAATTTGTTTAAATTTTCTCTTTTTTTACACATTCTACTCACGATTCCATGAAACAACTTGCGAATGACAGATTGCATTGGAGAACTTACGATGTACAAGTAATTGATCTTAATAACATTGTAGACATGATCTCTAAAAACTCACTGGCATTAGCATGTACATGACCTTGCTGTTGACTTTCAGCTCTCTCCCATTTTTTTTTGTTTTTCTTTTTCTTTTTCTTTTTTACACTGCGCATTTCCTGGGTCCCCAGTGGAACACTCAAATTTGTAAGCAAATTATGCACACGACCAATCAGACACATTGAGGTCAGAGGTGAAGAGACACTTCCTGCGGAGTTCACATTGTGATGTCACCAAAGGGAGCCATGAATCAATCTACTGTTAAGCAAGATATTTTTGCGAACTGGAACTGACAGCCTTTTTCGCAGCATGAAATTTTCGTGAATTGCCACTGGCATTTAATGCGTTTCATGTAGACGAGAACTTCTGCGTGCATTTTAATTTCACGAATCTTGGCTCTCGCGAAATTCATGAAAATGAAATGCATGCAAACATTTTTGGCTTCACAGTATCCCGGATGGTAGAGCAAAAAAGGCATTAAAAAAATGGGAATATGAATACAAACACACAAATCTGATCATAACATCTTTCAGTTTGGGCAAGACCAACCTTTCTTCTACTTCTTTGAGACTTTAGAAGCAAGTGGATGATGACCAACATATCGATGCATGCCATAACTGGGCCAGTGCTCTGTTCTACAATGTAGATATGACCATATCAATGCTCTAGAGAATGATGCCATATTTTGGCAAAGAGGGTGACTGCACTTTCTGTCAATCACAACATTTCTCTAATCGATACTTGCTTGTCACCATGGATAATACAGTTACCATTCATATCTTTTATCATTTAATAAGACATTCAAGCCATTCCCACTAATGTCTCAATTTCAAATTCAAGCAGTGTTACAGTCTTTGCATAATCAATCCTGAATGTACGTACAGTATGTTTTGTGTGAATCTCACAGTACTCAGCAGTAATGTTCCACAAGTTATTACATTCCAAAAAGCATTTGCAGAAGATGTTTATTCTTTTTCTTTTTTTCATATCTGGTCTTCTTACTGCCTTTTGGCTGACTTCTCCCACAAATGGTTTGTCAATACTTATGGAAACAATTATTTTAAAAAGACAAGCTTAGATGGGCTCTCTTGAATCAGAAAGCTGCACTGATCTCCAAAATCAAATGATAAAATGCCACTTACAACACAGGGCCAACACATCATGGTATACTCATAATCTTCAAAAATGATAATTTGCCACGTACAACACAGGGCCAAAACTTGCAAATATTCATAATCTTCTAATGCTTTTCATGTACAAAGAAGATTTAACATTGAACTCACTTGAATTCACAGAGATTTTACTAACAGTAAATTGAGCAATATTTCACATATATATTAAACATACTTTGCATCATCTACAATGAATTATGAAAATGCACATAATGTCAAAAAATGATAACTACTAAATGCCGCAGTCATGCAAATGTTGGCATTTTCCTGTTGTCTATTACAAAATGTATATCTGTATTAAAGCACATGCTGTTTGACATGCACAGTGATTCTTGAAGACCATTAAACACAAATATACATTTTGATATTCAGCAGCCAAGTTCCATGCAAAATTATAAGGATTTCATTTGAGTGAAGGACTCTTGATTAGAAAGTGTGTAACCACTGAAATCACTGTAACTTCACAAATATTCTGTTCAAATATCTAATGAGAAATTGTCAGGGTTCCTGCACCTTTTACAAAATTAAACTCCATGATTTTTCCATGATTTTTCCAGTTAAAATTTTAGATATCCAGGACCCTTTTTCAAATCTTAGAGGATTATATCAATTACTTTGAGGAAAATTCTTCATGAACAAATAATAACAAAGAAAACCCACCAGGAAGGCACAAAGTTATATTCATGCCCCATGGAGACATAGTCAAATTTTGTGACAGAAACCTAATTAGGACAGGTTCAATTTTTGGGTAAGTTTCTATCACATTCTCTTTTTTTTTTTATACACATGCTGGTTCTCACAATGAAAGTTGTACATTGCAAATTAGTACAATTAACATAATTGACTGACAAACTGATAAAAATGTATGTCAATATGTTTTCATAAACAAATACAAATGTACATGAAGAGAAGGAAAAGTACTTTCTTCTGCAATATTAATAAAAGTACCCTCTAAGCCATCTGGTGATATAAAGAATACTATCTCAGACTCAAGTAGTCTTGATGTTGTTGTTTTTGGTGAGATAATACATACAGTACATGTAGCCACTGAACTCGGCTCGGTGGCATGTCAAAACTACTAGCTAGTAGCAGTAGTTTCATCGTTCTCTCTAGTTTTGAGACACTTGAGACGAAGAGCCCATTTTATGTGATCTTTGCATTTTGCGCCTACTTGTTTAATTGTGACTGCACTCAATTAGTATCGTGCCTGTATCTCACTCTTGCATTGAAGTAATATTACTCAATGTAGATATGTTGGAGTCAGATTTCCTCGAGTACATTGTACTTTGAATACATGCATAACCTTCTCCCTTTCTTTGACATTCTTGACTTGGTTTAGATTCATTTTAAACTTTGTATTGAAAGCAAGATGCCCATAAGTCTATCATATCGCCATCCAAACTTTGACTGCCAGCTACATGTAAACCTGATGCTTTTGCGTGTGGTTGAATTTTGGCATGAGAGGTCGAACTTTGGTGCGGGTTTTGTTTAGCAGGGTTGCATTACATTGCTACTTTGGTAAATCAAATGTTTGGTTTCGTCAAGTCATGTCCCAGAAAAAAAAAAAACCACAAAAACAAAACAACACAAAAAGCTCACACAGAACTCTATTAGTATAACTACAACAAGTCAACAAGAAAGTTACAGGAGTTGGGTGTGGAGGTATAACTGAAGTAAGATCCAATCACTGATCACTGACGTCCTGACACTACTTGAGTATTTGAAAGTTATAACATGTTGTATTGTTGATGTCTAGTAACAAAGTAGAACCAACTTTACTGTGTAGAACTCAATGTAGGCCCTAGATGAATTAGTTTGAACTTTTATTACACAACCCCCGCTTCTGCTAAGAACGAGATAATCTACAGTGTGACATTGTCAGGCGACTGGCATTGACACTGACCATGCACTTCATGGTCAAAAGCCTTGCCACTAACCATGGCGTTCATTGTGTGCCATCCGCTGAGCGAAACCTACACTCGTATTGCACACAGGGTTTCACACAGGAATGCAAATTTCGGTTTACTTACAGCATTGTAACCCACGTCGGCAAGGCTGTCGGAACACTCCGAAGTTGTCGTTTGCTACAGTCAACCAGGGATCCAAGACACCAGCATTCTCTAGGGCAGAGAGCACTCTGTCCCGACACCTTGCTTGGGGCATCCAAAATCAACCAGCAGACGACCAAAACCGTGCTAAAACATCGGATAATCTGCGAGGAGGAGGTCGCCATTTTGGCACCCCTCGTAGAACCGGGTGTTGACCCTCTCCAATGCCCGACACTGCAGCGTTGAGTTTTCGCTGTCGTAAACACTCACTTTCGCGACGTTATAGTCCTCTCTGCAAGAATAAAATCCAAGATAAACATGTTGTCATTGATTGACGAGACATATCTAACATATCCAGTTGTAACTCCTACATTTCAAACAAATTTCCGTCGTGCAGGGCGAAAAGAGATGCGTTGACATTCGTTTTCTCGCCTAAATCGTCCACTCTCGATCGGCGTGTTGTGTACGGTCACCTATGCACCTCTCTCCCTCTTCGCGTATTTACTACAATACTACAATACACTCCGCGCATAGTATTTTGTGGGAGACCGAGTAGGGAGCGAAGCACTCGAATGTGTGTAAACCACCCACGTTTTGTGTATGATTAATTATGCATGCTGTTCATTCGCATAAGCAATGCCATTGGTCGGAGCGCATCACATGACTAGGTCGCAAACTTTATCAAGCTCGATTTTCGAAGTACGGCGATGACAGCCGTAATTTGCGCTCAACAGCGTTTGGGACCTTCGTGTTGTTGCTTAGAATCTAAAATGACTCTCCAACATCACACTCTGCACGGATCATTTCATTTGACTTGAGTAACGGTGCCTTTGATGTTTCCAAATCCTATCGACACTCTAAACGCTGATCAACATTCTTATCATCAGAGTTAAATATTCCGAATAAGGAATATATTCACATCAAATAATTTCAATCAAATAGTCGCTCTCCCTTCGCAACTAAATGAATTTATAAGCTACCGATATCTTACGACATTTATATTTTCATTTCAACGCAGAGTTGTGAACTTCGCTTTGCAAAAATACTTAATCATTTCAGTCAAATTAGATCATCTTTAAAAAAGAAAACAAAAAAAGCAAATTGAGTCACAGACAGACAAACTTAGTTGCTGGGAGCACAACGTTTAATATGCCAGTGACACTAACCTGATTGGCATTTAAACCACCGTAAGAAATCAATGAAATCAATGTGCAGCAGTACCTTCTAGAACATTACATCCAGTACAATCTCGTTATGAATACTAGCAGGCTATACATATAAAAACGCGTGAGTTTAGTGTACTATATATATATATATATATATATATATATATATATATATATATATATATCATACATACATATGCGTACATATATATGCAAATGTATGTATATAATATATATAGTATATAATACATTATATGAATATATATATATATATATATGATTTGTAAATATATATATTTATATATATGTATGATGAAATAAAGACAAATGGACAAAGGGAATTGAAGATAAGATGGATAGACGGTAATTCGATATATTACAGGGACATAAGGGGGGGGGATTAAAGTTTCGCGTGAAAATGAAACCAAGAGGCGTAGGTCGCTCTATTCATGTTTATGTTCAATGGTAGGAAAAGATGAGTCCGCGTTTGGTTGGCGAGCAGGTGTGCGCGTTTTAAACAGTGCCTCTCCCTCAGTTTAGACCCTTCAACTGGACGAATTGATTGACGCACGCGCGATCGATACACAGGCGAGAAAAGCGGCCAATTAGGCAATTAAAGAAAACGGCAGATTTCGCGGAGAATGTCGTATACCACCACCCTTCGCATGATTATGACAAACATAACGAGAGCGAGACAGGGGGGGGGGACGAAGATGGAACTACTTATTTTTGTGACTAGAGAATAACGCATGTAGGCCCTAAATTGTTTTGAGTTTCTAATGGTTCGCAACGCTAGTGAGAGTTTGTGCCTTTTTTGAGATTTATTTATTTTTAACACACTCTGTGGGATAATAAAAACTCAAGAAAAGCACAGACACAGAACGAGAGCGGAAATCACAAGACTGATACCTATAGATAAACATGAGAATGCACAAAAATAATATTTCAGGGTAGGCCTACATTACAGAAATATTATCGGAACAATGTTATTGATTTTATATATCATTATCATTACTTTTACGACTAAATGGAGTAGTTGAAGTAATATTAGTGTTATTGTACATGTAGTAGTTACGTGGTAGAATCGTTCCTCTCTTTCTTTTTTTTAAATACCCGGGCGAGATTATTTTGATCATCTTTGTCTGGCTGTGTTGTTATCTTGCAAATTTATCAATGAATTAATCATAATTAAACCTAAGTTCTTTGCACTTATCAATTAAGCCCGCAACCGCCTAATGAAAGTAGAATTCGATTTTGAGCACATTATCGTTTGATTCATCTCATTCACAGTCCAGACACGCCAGAACATCGTAAAGCGCCTATGATTAAAATCTCGGACACGGCCGCGCAGCTTGTCAGACTGCGAATTAATCACCCGAATTATGTGCAGTAATGAATAGCTTTCGCCACCGTGGTGAATATCGTATGGGTAAAGAAAGTGTCCATTCCATTCTTAACGCGAAAATCTGACCGTCTGTCTCGATAGCCGACCTAATTACAACGTCTTCAGAGTCACGCCTTCCTTATTCTGCAATGACACTAGGTGTCATGCGATGAGATCATGCGTGTATACATACGGGCTGTACATGGACAGAGCCTTTTTGAACGTAGGAATCTTCGACCAGTGATGGCGCTATTTAATGTTGGGTGCAGAGGTCTATACTATGGCAACGTGTGGGAATGCGTTTACTGAGGAGGCAAACAGAATGCATTACATGTAGGCCTGCTAGTTTTTGTGGAAGGGCCGTGTGTTACAGAACAGGGGAGAAAATAATATCAATATAAGGGGGTGCGAAACGTTTCTAGATACAAATCAATAATATTTTCTTATTGAATATGCATGTTTTCAAAAGGGGAGAAATTTGATTAGAGCAGGATGTTAATACTCCACAATTATTTTGATAGCAGCTTATATGTTTTCAGATGGAATCATCACAGCTATTTTACCCAGACACTGTCAGAAAACAGAAAATGTCCAGTCTTAGGTTTCTTTAGATTAATCGACTGTAATGTGTAAGGACATTTGCTCTGTGGGCCGTTCAGGAGAATTGGCGAGTCTTTGGGGTGATATTCTATACCGTTTCGTTAGCAATGAACAAGAAAGGCCATTGGACTATGTCTTTTAAGCCATATAGCATTCTTTTTACGCCAAAAAAACATCCTACCCTGCGTCTACTTTCACACCGTCCATCCAAAATATTCGGGTTTCCATGGAATTTAGTGGTTTGCTGACATTTTGAATTGATTTACAGGGATGTCCTTTTGTACGTAAACAGTCAAAAACTGGGTTCTTTCACCTTGTGTCCCAATCGTCTTTCAGATAATGGGCCGGCCTTTTCTTTGAATAGATAAAACTAAATAAAGGAGTTCTCACCTCTCGGCCCGATGCCATACAACAGTGGATCTTTCTTTCTCTCTTTTTTTTTCACACGGCACGCTAATACTGGGCGGTAATTCATTGTGCACGTCACACGTTCGTGCCGTGAATACTAATGGTCCTCTTTGGGAGTTTGGCGGGGCCGCTCTCGATTTCCCACCCCAAATCCCTTGTTCAATGATTCTCTTTCTCCTTTACTTTCAACGCATAGGTGAGATGTGCCCTCAACACACAACACACACACCTGCGTGAAAGCTCTAAATAACGAGGACAATGAGGTATTCTCATTATAT
This sequence comes from Diadema antillarum, assembly GCF_040938485.1. Taxonomy (NCBI): domain Eukaryota; kingdom Metazoa; phylum Echinodermata; class Echinoidea; order Diadematoida; family Diadematidae; genus Diadema; species Diadema antillarum. Next base: position 1,218,537 of record NW_027271870.1, on the reverse strand, counting down.
TAAAGCGGTCTCTTCGCAAGAGCGTAGAAAGACACAAAAAGGGGAGAGTTTTCCCCCATGTTTTCTTCTTCAAGAGCAAAGGGGAAAGTGAAAAGAAGAGAAAAAAAGAGAAGAGAGAAGAAGTGAAGAGGAGAGATGGAAAGAGAAGGGAGGATAAGAGACAAGAAAAGAAGGGAAGATAGACAAAGAGAGAGAGAAAAAAAGAAAGAAAGAAAGAAAGGAAGGAAGAAAGAAAGAGAGAAAAACACTATGCTTCCACGTGAAGATGGTCCCTGGTAATACAAGCCTGTTCCAAATATTGGAGGTGTGATATCGAAACTAAAATTCTCGCAGTCAAACATCATAGTCACACTGATACACGATTGATAACGATACCTCGTGCATTGATAAACAGTGATTATTTACATTTGGCATTCAACTAATACTTTACAAAGTTTTGTTTGATTTTACTATTACCAACTAATCAAAAGACACAATTCGAAAGAAACAACCCTGCTATGATCATGATTACACAAAAATAATAAAAACACAATTATTGATCGAGGAATAATATTGCGTCGTTGCCAAACCATGTCCTAACCTCTTAATGTGACTTTTATTGTAAATGCTTTTGTTATGGTGGCAGCTGCTCATAAAACTTTGTCTTTCTTGCTGTCTTCACAATCTATTATATTTTGTATTGTCAATTTGAATTCATAATCATATCATGTACCTTTGTCTGAATGTTTTATCTGTTTGAATGAAATAAACACGAATTGAAATTGATGTCAAATACCCCGGTCTAAATGCTAAACATGTAATACAAACAACTATGTGATTCAATAAGTATCTATAGTACACTCTTTCTCTCGTGCTTTGAGCATGTAGAGGGTTTTGAAGAACAAAGCGTCCTCTCTCTCTCTCTCTCTCAAAAAAAAATGCTTTTAGACATTCAAGATATTGCCTGCTACAGAATAAGGAAGTATATCCGGTGGCGGAGGAGCGATCGTGTTAATACATGCGATTCCTGGCTCACATGGAAATTGTGATAGAAAGAAATAGTCTTACAATTCACCACTCTTCCCTCTCCTATAAACCATTAATTCAGCGATGTAAGTTGCTAAAAAACACACAAGAAAACAACAAAAACACGTTCAATGTGAAAACACGGAATTGTTCCGTTTTTGTCCTCTCAGAATTATGGTCTCTAAGAAAGAGAGGGAGAGAGGGTATAGCGAGCGAATTCATCCTCAACGGGCGCGCGTGAAGTAATTTTTAAGCATAAGCACGTTTTAGATGCTATCATGCCATCGAACATGCAGAACAAGCAAGTGATAAACAAAGAACAAAACGATAAAAACCAGAGTAGCAAAACGACAAGATCAATAGTGGAAAGAAAATCACATTTTCTTTCCCCACGGGAATTATTAAGCATGAGTGACTAAGCCTCATAAACACCTATTATTGAGTCACTGTCGCATTCCCTGGGGTATTCGTATTCAGTTATACGAAAACATCGGAGTGGCGTATAGAAGCAGATTACTGCATTATTATTTTGTGTGTTAAATAATAATTACGCGATGGTGGTATAAGTTTGCCCTCCAACTCCTTTGTTTGAATAACCCACAATGATAACCCCGTGTGCGTTCGCTTGGAGCATGGAGCTATACTCGTTGTTAAAGCTCCATGCTTGAAGGCCTTGACTATTACAATATTATCGTCATCATCATTTCCTGCATTGGGATTTTCATGTTCCTGCATTCCTTTTAATATATCATGATTTCTCACGCTTGCATACTACACTGTCCTTATTTATTATTTGTGATTATTGGCATTATACACTAGGTTGAGGGGTTGATTACCTTCTATAGGTTATTAAAGGGATGATACAGTATTGGTGGAGACGAAAATTGGGTTTTAACTTTTTTTGCAAGATACCAAGAAAACACTTATGAAATAGTACAGAGCATACCATTTTAAGAGGAATTCAAAATTTATTTGATGAAAATCGGGTTTGGAATACTAGTAGCTGAAACATCCAAAAACAAAGTAAAACAAAACCATCGTAATAAAATGTGGGTCCCACACTTTATTAGGATTGCTCTGTTTTGGATATCTCAGCCATTTCAAAATAAATTTTCATCAAATAAACATTGAAATCCTCATGGAATTACATGCTCTTTCATATTACCTCTGTATAATTTGCATGTGTAGATACGACCCCCAGCTTCCCCCCCCCCAAAAAAAAATGCAACTCATAGAAATACACGTGAAATATCAGATATTCAACAACTCTATATAGTATGGGGTAGGGATGCCAAATTCTACGGGAAAGCTCAGCATAATATCGGAATCAGCTGCAAAATCGAAGGTGAAAAGAAAAACTCCCAAGAATGTTTACTGACGTTGTATATAGTAAATAAAACAGTATGCGAATTATTGACGTAATACTATGCTGGAAAGAGCTTGAGATACGGCATTAAGCATATCACACTATCCTACACTGTAAAAACATCGGTGTTAGATTTAACACCACGGGTGTCAAATCTAACACCGATCAAACTTCAATAAAGGACCACACCCACAGGTGTTAAAAATGCACTGTGATGGTGTTGAAAAGTGTTCACCTGACACTTCGTGGTGTTAATTTGACACTGTACCTGGTGTTATTTTGACACTGTACTGGTGTTAATTCAAAAATGACACCACATGGTGTTGATTTGATATTTGCTGGTGTTAATATCAATGGCTTAACACCCGTCCAGCTTCAATAAGGGACCACACCAGCTGGTGTTACTTTGGTGTAAATTTATTTTCACATTTTTTCAAAAATCTAGTATTTTAATGTAAAATTCTTGATCGTCTTGTTTAAATTAAAAATCAACAAGAAATGCAGTTACTAAGAAACTCTTCAAAAAACAGTTTAAAATTTGGAAATGACACCCGTAGGTGTTAATTTAACACCATAAATGAGCACCGAAAATTTAACACCAGCTCGGTGTTCACTATTTAACACCGGACTTTTTGCATGGTATAGGCCTATATACCAGAGAGAATTTTGATTGTGGTTCATGATACACCACTTTAACCATGAGCTCTATCTACGATTTATATCGATTACTGTATAAAGCAATGACCTTGATCGCTTATAAGCGGCATCCTGGGCATAAAGATAATTGGTCATTTGAACCTTTTAAGTAATCAGGACCCAACCTTTTATTACATCCTCTACAACAATTTCGTGGTTGGTATACCAATTGACTCCTCTAATTCATTATTTTGTTATCGTTGTTTTTGTGGACACACTGAATGTAAAACAAAAACAAAAAACAAAAACAAAAACAAAAACCGATCCACTGACTAACTGGCAAAAATACTTTGTACCGCATTTGATTTAATGAAAATGCCTCTTATTACACAAAAAGTACGGAATCTGTACGTGTATGCGGAACAAAAGCGGGGAAACTAAAAGACAGTGAAATTTCAGTAAACAAACTGAAAAGAATCTAATGTTAGTACAGAGATATAAACAGACAAAAGAAATAAGGGGAGAGATATATATACGACAAATATGCCAATAAATATACCGAGAATATGAGATATATATTACTACGCAATATACATGGAGGGCGAGAGAAAGATATGAATAGATCCCAGATACAACTATGTGAATATATCAAATATGAATATGAAATATAACTCCTATAATATAACTCTCATGGTGAAAACCGACGGCATTATTACGTGACACCGTAATATTTAGAAAGAAAGTACATTATGACAAACTCATGATATACAGTACCTGAATCACCAACAGCCTTCCATTTGTGGCCAAATAATCTTGCAAACAAGAAAAAGTATCTCTAAATTCGACATACTTTAATGTAAATTTCAGCAAGAATATGCGAACACAATCATGATTGTATATACTTATATTTGACTATAAGAATACATGGACACCTGATAATATTGCGCCCAACACGATTTTCACGCGCTGTTCCTCTTCAAACAAAAATGAATCGTCGTTATATACCACAACCAAACCGAGGACTACAGATTTCACACATGTTCTATGGGTGTACAAAAAAAGTTCCTCTTTTCCTGTAAGAATCCAAACAAAATAAAAGCCACTTGGTTCTATTTGCTTTCTTCCTTCGCCTGTCGTCCCCGTCAGATTTGCTTCAAATGAGTCTTAGCCTTTATGTATCCTTTTGGGGCATTAGTTTAGATTGCTTGCTAGAATGTAACTTTAACTATTTGTCATGTTTATCGGTTGTATTTTGTTTATTCTATGTATAAGTAAGACGAAATATCAAAGGCATTGTTAAGTTAATGTTAGAATTATGGTTGGAAAGATACAATAATAGCGTTTACTTTCGCTGATATCGCCCCATTTGCTTGATTGCTTTGCTTTGCATGAGTAGTGGATATGTTTAATGAAAAAAGTCTTAAACACAAACCCCACATACACACATTAAATCATTTCTTCCTTCTTTTTTTTTGCCTTTGACAATAGTATTGATGACATTTATCATGGTATGATTAATTCATTTCACAAATCATTACTTTTACAAACAATAAGGGAATTTTACTCTTCATTTCCTTGCCACATGTCTGGTCGTATATCATCACCCTGGACCCTGCATCTATACATAGCGGAATCTGATGGTGATTGTAATGTGCTGCAGATCTAACCACCGAGTTAGACGCCACCACTGATATTGATCTTGAAGGCAATCTCTTTTTGATAATAAGTCCCGGGATATCAATGCGCGATATGCAAATTAGCTCCGGGTAGGCAGGGGGGAAAAAATGTGGAAGTGCACTGGCCCCTATTTTATTCCCACCCTCCTCTTCCGATGTTCATGATGGCGATAGCCCCGCACCCCGTGATGGTAAGCGATACTCTCCCATTTCATTCTCCTCTTATCCTCATTTTGTTGGTGCGCGTCTCGTATCTCATCATGAATTTCATACAATACGACTAATTCTCGGCCCCTTCTTCAACCCCTTGCACATTCCCATTCTAATCATGTTCCCTCTCATTCCTCCCCCTCTTTTTCCCCCTCTCTGTCCAGATTCTCTTTTCTACTTCTGTTTTCCTCCCTTTTTCCCCCTTCCCCCTCTGAGGTGTTCTTTTCTCCCATTTCCAGTGCTCATCCGGCCTGACATTTTATGCCAGGATCCATGTTTAGCCCAGTTTCCCTCCGCTCTCTGCGGCCCCATCGCGAGGCGTTCGATGTGCTGTGTCTCTCCCGTTCCACCTTGCGCGTATCGCCTTACACCGCGTACTTTTTAACAGGGATCTCTGGCAACTCGAGCGCGCCACCCAACCGGCTGCAGGCGATGAAATTATTTTAACGTTATCGCTGAGCAATAACCGACGGGCATCACCTCATCCGAGCCTGGTGATGCTCTGTGCCTCCTCCTTCTTTCTCTCTTCTCTTCCCTCTTTTCTGATGCTGTCCCCGTCTACATTTCCCTCTTAGTTTGCTAGTATGCACTGCCTCTTTCCCCCTTTTCCCTCCTTTCATTGATAATTCGGTCATGTTTTCCTAAAGCTTTCAGACAGTGACCTCAAAAGAAGGGAGGAATCAGGCAACAGAAAGAGTCGCAAAATGACTGGCCCGCACTGACGTGTAACGGAGATGCGAGGAACTCGCATGGCCGCGTGCAACTAAAACATGAACATGTTTCCCTCGTATAGCGCAATCATACAGGCAGATATTGATTTCAGTGCTATGACGAAAGTGCTGTGATAAAAGCGATTAAATGATTATACCGTGCCACTCATCTGAGAGTGATTTTCAAGGTATACTGTACTGAGAATTTTTTTTAAACCAATCAGCATAAACACCAGTCATCTTGATAACCTTGTGTGCCGTGCGAACGAATAACATACATTATACAAGCATCATTTGCGATGACGAGAGTTACTTTAGATGGCAGCATAATCCCCCGTCAATTCGCATTAAAAAAAAACCCTGGTGAATTTAAAGTGTACCAGCATTCTCATCGGTGTTCGCCAACCCCTCGATTTCTAATTCATGTTAAGGAAGTTTATGCTACCAGCCCCCCCCCCCCCCACCCCTTTCCATACAATTTAACCGCTGAGAGATATGAAATATTATAGTGAGGAAGAGATTTTTACTGCACGTATGCCCGTTCCTGAAAGTTAAGAATAAACGGTAGATGCAAGTTATAACCAAAAATAAGTGTCATCTGCAGTGCGCACGGTGATAACTTTGAAAACGGTGACATGAGTAAGAGTTAAGTTGTCCAACGAACAACTGTATGGATTAAGGTTATATATCTTCCTATTCATATTACAGATTTATAACTTGACTGTGCATTCAGGTTTGTTGGATTCTCTTATACATAATGATTTATCGTGACCACTGACGCATTTCAAATTTACAATGGGTTTCATTTCTTGTTGTCAGAAGTTGCAATGTGCAAATTAACCAGTTCGATACTGAATTCTGAAACCCCCATAGACTTAATACACAGGCCACCAGGTTCCCATATGGAACGGGTTAAGATAAACAAATCTCTTAGACAAGTACATACGGCAGCCATGGCTATGGAGAAGGTAATGATAATCACCAAAAAAAAAAATAAATAAAAAAAATATATATATATATATCAGTTTGCTCTTTTACTTAAATCAGAGAGCGAAAAAAAAAAGACAAATAACGAAACATGCAAGCAGAGGTTAAACAAGGAGATCTCTTCCAAAGCAAAAATCTTGAATTGAAATTTAAGTCCATCAAAAAATTAATCGTTGTCCCCACACGCTCATAACCGTGTTAGTTATCATACTTGTTTAGAGTACACGTACTTCACTCTCAAAAGGTTTTGGACACTTTCTGTTTTCAAATGTTGCTCTTCCATATAACATGCAGTTTAAAGGCATCCATATAAATAATCGCTCATTTGGAATAAAATCCATACCAGGCATCTATCACAAACAAGTTATAGTGCCCAAGTTTCCATAACTCTCCTGGGGATTAAATCTCTTCGTGCAAAAGCGCAATAGTATTGCTGGTGAGAACTAAAAGTAAAAAAAAAAAGACTATGGTCATACATAATGACGATGAACTGTAGATATAACGTGGATGACTAGACCGTCACAATGGCAAAGCATAATATTCTTCTTGTCACGACAAATCAATGATTTCGACCACAGACATGACAGCTATTTTCTTTGCTAGCCAGCTTTCTTTGCGTACTTTCTCGGGCGTGTTTCATTCTTATATTCTCGTCTGAAGTATTGTGTACAGGTAATGAATCACAATCTAATGAATCTAATACAGCTAGAACCCAATAATGTTATCACGGATGTTAATGTTGAGTATATTGCTCTTTTTTAGCATGATATTGTTGATATTGACAGAAATGTGCATAGGCTGAATTAGTTAAAAGGAATTTTGTGAGAACTAACAGATGTCTTGGGTGAACACAGCGAAAGACGTCCCCGAAATATGTAGAGAATCGATTTTAACTTGATATTTCCAGATGCTGCAATAATTTAGTTTAACAATGTTATATTGCGTAATTATCCTGTTCACATTCTTTCAAACGTTAATGAATGTAATATGAGTAATAGTATTAACTGCGTTAAAGATGATGATGTATATTTCGTCATTGATTTCGTCGGTTCTGTGTAATCAAAATTGCGTCTCACCTGATGTTATAGGCTGTTTGGTCGACAAAAATATAAGCCACTCTAGTGAATTCCCCAAAAATCCGTGGATGCAAATGTCAAATATCCGAGTTTGGCAGAATTTTTTCTGCAACGACAGTACAACTCCCAACTTTCGTCACGGTTTATATCAACGTAGGTGTGACGATAGTGTGGCGACAGAGACTCAGTGGGCGAACCATTCCATGTCAATCCTGTCAGGAAGTAAGAGCGAAACTCAGCCGATAACAATTCATCTGTAAGTAATCCTAACAGTTTCCGCTGGGCTGATTCTCAAAGTTCAGGTTCGACTGCATCCTCCAAACGGTGAAGTTCACCCGGCAAAACAACAACAGCAACAAACAAGCATCGATTAACGAGAGTTAGGAGCGGCAAGGTTCTGAGGACTCATCGAACGCAGACGATCGAAAAATCGGGGATGAGCGATGCATGCATTCCGTCTCCTTAATGCCAATCAGTTTCCTTTTCCAATCTTAATTTTCAATCAAGCAGGAAGCGTCGATGGCATCCCGCTCACTCCAACTCTTCTTGAAAAATGAGAGAAGTCCTTCGCGTTTTTCGTACGAACTGTGTATGGCGAGCAGACGACGGTTAGTCCAGTGACACTATAGGCCAAATAGACCGCGAGTCTGTGTTTGTGAAAGTTCCTCGTTGCGGGTCTATCGAGCTTCTAAAAAGAGCGAACCTCCTACAGGCTCTTGTGCGAAACCTCTCGACACCCTCCTCCTCTTGAAAACATCATAACCCGGCTTATGTAACGAAGATCTCTTTTTTGTTCTCCGCGGGCGTTGTTTAAACGTTCCCCTCCCCGCCTTTGTTCTCCGGATGAACGAAAAACCTCCTCGACAAAACAAAAGGAGGATAACCCTCGTCCACACCTCTCTGAATAGGTCCTCGAGATGTCCGCGGCGAAGCACACCTGGAAACCCTGCTCGCAGGGTCAAACAAAGCTAGAGATTTCCTCCTCTTCAGATGACCGGCCTTCACTGCCAGCGCAAAATGACAGGTATGAGATCGTCGGCAGATGTAAGCACTTCAGACATTTCGAGCTTCATAGGAAAGAACCTCTTCAAGAGTCTTCTAGATAGTCACTTTGCAGGTGAGGAGTCGTTTTGTTGAGCAGATAACTCCTTTTCCAGCACCGTCCATTCCGCCTTCAGAAAGAGCAAGAAAAATGGTATGTGCACCTGCGGATTACTGATCTGTCGCATGTGATGGGCGCCAAGTCTTAACCCCACTTCACGGCAGTGCTTGCTATTCGGATCACAGAGAGAAGAGCTTCACTAAGGGCGGTCATCAATGCAAGTGGGATGGAGAATCGAATATAATCCCCCTCTCCCCTCTCCCTCTCTTTCTCTCTCGTTTTCGTTGTAGAAGCTATAGGTGTTATTGGGTAGAGGCAGAACCTCCCGAAAACAATACAGCCCCTTCGAAGTACGTATCCGTCAAGTTGTTCAAATAAAAGTGCATTTAATTCGTAAATATGCGCCAGGGTTAGTGGTGTGCGTGTGGGTTTGTGTGCATGTGCGCGTGGTGCAGCGCTCCACTTGCCTCGCTGTGGAGGGCTGTATTTCTCGCTGTCGAGAACACACCTGGAATTCCACCGATTGCTTTGAGCTAAAAGGGGGTGCCGACTTCGGGGCGGGAAAAAAAAAGGTAGCTTGGCGGGGCTTCTTCGGCAATTAGCATGCATCCAAGCACGCGAGGGGGCCACTGAAGGAGCACCGATGCGTCAGCGGCTTGCTTTTAAAAAAGTGATAGGCCGCGTAGTGGCGAGCGAGGGTAGAAGTGCGAGTGTTGCCTTGAATTAAACACTCGTTGAGATATGTCCGTCATGGTGAAAAACACAACAATAATACAGGGTCTCCAGGTAGCACCAGCCGTCTTGTCGTCTCCCTGCGCAGGTTGTGAAAGCCAACTGCAAAATGATGATGGACCATATGCTATTTCGTTCCCTTCTTATCACCCTGTCTCCTCCTTTCTCTTCTCTGTGCTATCTTGCACATTTTCACCTTTCTTTCTTTCTTCTTTTTTTTTTAAATTCTTATTTTGTGTTGAAGTGTGCTGGCTCACTCGCGGGTGTGACGACCGTGGATGACTAAACAACCCGTCCACCAATCGGCAGTGAGCCTGCCTAGCAAAGAGAGGGGGGTTGGCTGAGTCCGTCCGTGCAGGAAGGCTATCTCCCGTCCCTGCCAGCAAGCGCCTTCCCTGCAACCATGCTGCGCGATGCCTCGGCCCCGTGCATACCTCGCGAGGCCCGCACGGTGAAAATATGCTCTGCACGTCAATCAAATTGTCACTTGATACGCAGGTAACTCACCAGGTAAACGTGGGTAGTCTACCGCCGCAGACCTTTCTCGTAACTTGGATAGACGGGTTGCCAGCAAATCGATAATAGCAAAACGATGGTCGGATATATGCGCGATACCAACTTTCTCAGGTCTCAAAAAGATATCGTGGTTATCGACAAGGTTGCCCGGTTTCGTCCATTGTAATACCACAAGACTAACAAACTGTTATGAAATCCCATTTTACACAATTTCTATTCATTCATCATTCCATTCATTCGTGTATCGAGCGATTGATGTAGTGACTGATTACATTCATTATTAAATTCCCTCATTTAAACGTCTACTTATCTGAAAATCATTCCTCGTTTATCAGGATAATCTTGGCTTCGTGTGAATCATTCATCAATATTTTGATCACGTCGTAAACTCGTAATTGATTGTTCGATCGTTTAAAGGTTGTCTTCTTCGCGCATGGTCGGCAAACGATGCATTTTAAGGCCGACCTATCGGTTGGCCCAACCGCAGATGTTTTCTTATGTGTTTGTGATATGCTCTCCAATGAATGAAATAGTGAACAAAGAAAAGAACGAACAATAAATGTCGATACGCTGATCAGTAGATAAACCAATTCCATACCATGATATAAGCCTATACACGGAGAATGTCTGATACATGTATGTGGATGACCAATACATGCATCAGCAATCAATGATAATGATTTTATTAAGGTATAAAGTTAAGTGGGTGCCAGATGGTTTGAAGCTGCAAATCGGATAAACTGATGAGAGAAAGAGTGAATTTATGGGTTATTATATGAATGTATGAACTACTGATAGATGTCAAATTACTAAAACTGATCGGCAGTAGATCGACTTCACTAATTGTGACGATGTGCGTGTCGACATGTTTCAGAATAATGCTCATTATCTGCGTTTCATTTTGCAGCACTTTTCACTCAATGTGCCCCATCAGACGACTTCATATATCGATGGGTGATAACCATTTTTTTTTTCGCCAACGGACTGGACCAGAAGGCTAGAACCTTGTTCCACCAAGCTGGCATACAGCCATACAATCATCGGGCAAAAAATTGTGTAAACCTTTTAGCAAATTTGTTCGACCTCCGGAAAACGCACGATGAAAGGCGGGATTTAAAATCTTGAGGTGTCGGGAAATAATATCGACGGGATGAACAATATGGGGCAGTATGATATCTCCAACCAGTCCCCCACTCCCTGTAAAATAGGAGTTTGGAGGTGATTTATAAGTGATTGCCTCCTTCAATGGATTGTAAGCCAAGAATCCAAGGCGCCAATCAACGGAATCGGCATTGGATCACCATGATCACAATTCACAATATCTCTACCTATAGCGTTTTGCAGGATTTCCCACGTGATGAGTTTGTTTTCACATATCATTTTGAGGACTTTGTTATCTCTCCATCTGTCTTTAAGGCTATACAACAACAACAACAACAACAAATCCTTTTCTTAAAGAATGATTTCAATTATTGGTGATCAACACAGTAACGAAATCATCTTCATGTGTGTGTGTGAGAGAGAGAGAGTGAGTGCGCGAGCGCTCACGTTTTATGTTTACACAAAGCGATAGCATTGCTTCTGTGTTAACCAGCAATGTTATCCATGCTACATTATTCAAACATTCCTTTGCGTTTATTACATGATGTGATCTCTTTTTGGTGGAGTGGGGAGACTTGGGGGAGGGGTGGGGAGGGAGTGAACTGTCAACTCGTCTTTCACGGACTGCTGACGACAAAGATTTTTGTCACAGAACTCCGCTTTCAAATCTCATACATTTGCGTGAGTAAGTGGTAAGTACGACACATCATCAATGTGTGGACAGATGGCCGTGATTTGAAGTATGCACTAATCCGCGGAAGTATCAGCGCATAACTATAATCGAGTACGTGTGTGAAGTCCTCCGGAGCATCGAAAATTACACCACGCCTTTGCCTCCATTATTGGATCGACGCCCCGGTGGCGTAACAGCGACGCCCGTGAGCGTGGCGGTGCACCTGTACTGTGTGCGCGTAGATCCATAGCACCGTGGCGGCAAGACACAACATAAGGCATTTCGTGTAATTTCTCGGTGTCAAGACGACGGGGCTACGCTCATCAGCCTCTCCTAAACGCAGGATTAAGTTCAATGTGGTAGTCATGTGTAACATTATATCACGTCTCATCTCTCACCATGCGCGAAAATATGACAGGAACGTCCCACTGTTGACGTAGAGTGAAGTAGCATACAATGTTCCGCGTGATGGGTGTCCTTATTTTTGTCGCTATAACTTTGTTTACATGCAATGTCTTCCAGAGAGACTTTGTCATTATTTCAGATCCGACCCATCCACCTGCTTGGCCGTTAATTGCCCGTCCTTTACGAATTGTAATGCTGTCTTCCCACTATATCGTGCCATCCGTTACGCACGCCACGACATGGTTGTAGAATTTTTCTGTATGTCCAATACATTTTGCCCAACTTTTTAAATCGTGGTCTTTATCGTGGAGTGGTCGTGGTAATCTTACCCCTCCAGACAACTCAGATCGTGAGTTCAGTCGTGGCAATCGCGTTGATCGTAGACAAGTTTCGGACGGCTCAAAAATTGCTGCGAGCAATGCAATAGCCAAGACTGACCTCAAGGTCTGATAACATCTGACGATTTAAGATCGCCACGACTTATAAAATCCACGATTAAGACCACGATTTCGAAAGAGGCGCAAATGTGAAAGACATACACAGTATTCTACGATCAGCTACTAATAGTCAATCGTGGCGATCATAACGGATCGCACGACAGTGTGAACGTAGCACTCACGCTCTCATTCTTTCGCGATCCCTAATGTGTTCAATTTTTACCGCGACGTAAGCTTTATGTACTTCACTGTACATGACAGTATATAACACGCCTCTATAATTATATAGATTATTTGAATCTGCTGTGTTTTGTATTACTCGGCAAAACATATAGCATAAAGTTGGAGAGTTCAGCAGCCGTCCATCGTTACACAAAAACTTACAGGACATTCTGTGATATACGAAATGATGAAATTGAAGTTAGCAAAATATGGATATTATGGACATTACTCAAAATACTCGAAACATAGCTCATCAATTTGAACACCTCAACTCGACAGATTCAAATACCGTTGACAAAATATCCCATTTTCTCTAAAAACAGGAATATAATAAGATGCTGCCTTTTACCTGTATTTTTTTAAAATCCTTAGATAATCATACAGGTTTTATCCCGAAAAAAAGACATATTTTCTTTCATTTTTCAAAGGGGAAATATTCTATAAGCTGTTCTGCACGGGCACTCCCAGTTCTCGTGATTCAGTTTCCGTTCTTTCTTGCTCGACCCCCTCCAACTTCCCGCCACTACGCGGCTCTGCCTTCCGACAAAAGGGTCTTTTGGGGCACGGAGCTGTCACTGTCTGTCTATTTTTCCCCCGTCTAAGATCGCCGACAAGACGAGACGAAGGGGGGAAGAAAGGTAAAAATAGACGACTCAGTGCAATCATTTCATTGTTGCGCAAAAAGGGTTTGACAATCTTTCTTCTTGCTCACATCTTGTATGAATTATTCCGGGTTATTTACGTAAAGGCTCACGCATGTCTCCGCGGTTTAAATGTACGCTCGTATTATACCTGCCTAGTGAGGGACAGAAATTTTCAGTCTTTTGTTTATATCATTTCATTTCATTTCCAACAAGAAGTATAAAATTCAGTATAACATTTGCATCTATACATACGAAATCAATACAGCTCATTTCTTTTGAAAGGGAAATCAGTTTCAATTTGATAATTCGTCATATAGATCATAATAGGCAAACTGGGGCTTATTATTGTATCAAAGAAAAGTTGTTGGAAATGGAAGGAACGGCTGAAAAGCCTGGCTTGTAAAATGCAGACCCCTTATGAATAATAATTGATAGTAGTGGGCAAACAGAACAATATGGCAGATTCCCTGAAAAAAAATGGGAAGACAGGGAAAAGAAAACAACGTAAAACAAATAACATACGCACAACCGCACACACAAGCATAATACAAAGCAGCTCTCTTATACAAGAGGGCACTCATTGAAAGAAAAAAAACAGAAAATAACTATTAGTGGACAGAAAAAGAGGACAGGAAAAGGGGCAAAGAAAGAGGAGTTCAAGGGTCAATACCAACACGGCAAAAAGTCCGGTGTTAAATATGAAACACCGAGCTGGTGTTAAATTTCCGGTGCTCAATTATGGTGTTAGATTATCACCTCCGGATGTCATCTAAAAATATAAAATTGTTTTTTTTTTTTTTGAATAGTTTCTTAGTTACTATTCTTCTTGTTGATTTTGAATTTCAACAAAACGATCAAGAATTTTACGATAAAGTACTTGATTTTTTTTTAAAGGTGTGAACACATTTACACCGTAGTAACACCAGTTGGTGTGGTCTCATATTGAAGCTGGACGGTGTTATACCATTGACGTTAACACCAGCAATATCAAATCAACTCCATGCGGTGTCATTGTTGAATTAACATCAGCGCAGTGTCAAAAATATCACCAGCTACAGTGTCAAATCAACACCACGAAGTTCCAGGTGAACACTTTTCAACACCATCACAACATACTTTCTACACCTGTGGGTGTGGTCCTCTATTGACACTTGATCGGTGTTAGATTTAACACCCATGGTGTTAAATCTAACACCGATGTTTTTGCATGTAACGCATACGAGCCGAGTTCACCGAGGTACATAGGGAGACGGTTTTGTTTATATGAATCAAGCAAACTTAATTAAAATAAAGGAATGAAGCAAATTTACGGCTTTCAGAAATGTAAATCCATTGTGACATTTTAGAAATTTACCCCCAAAAAATCTGTAATTTAAAAGTACCATCAATAAAACTTAAAGTTTCTTTTATGCTGTTATCGAGAGAATTCCAAAATTTACTGCAAGCAAAAGAGAATGTAGATTTTGTAAAAATGGTCCTAAACAATGGCAATTGAAATTCATTACAATGTAAGGTATGAATTACGATTTTATTTTTGATGAACAAAGAGTCAAACACAAGGGGGAGGGAATGATTTGTTAGTTTATAAATAAACTGTCCTAAATGTAAACGATGCAAATCATTAATCTTTTAGAATGTTATTTTTGAGACATAAAAAATCTTATGTGATAGTTTGGAGCATCTGTGCAAAAACTACGACAACAACAAATATAATAATAATAATTATGATAATGATGATGATGATAATGATAATAATAATAATAATGATAATAATAGTAGTAGTAGTAGTAATGATAATAATAATAATAATAATAATAATAATAATAATAATAATAGAAATAACTAATAAATAGCTAAATAAACGAAATCACAAGACAGAACAAACAAATTTTCTCCGATAATGAAAGAATACATCATGAAATCTTTTCGTCCAAATATGCTGGGACGGATTCGTTTACAGTGGCTAGTTTGGAAAGCGCAGTATTCGCAAAATGAATGTAACAACTTTTGGAGATTGACGTATAAACTTTATGACACAAAGATATAGACCGATGATAATCTCGATTGATATTTTGGTATATATAGGGCCTACATATAATGATAATAATATGATGTATTTTATAACATATACATCCATCCACACATATACACTTTCATATGTACGTATTTTACAATTATGTGTTAGTGTGTGTGCGTGTGTGAATGTTTTATGATTTTTGTTCGTGTGAAGGTGTTTGTGAAGGGAGGATTGATAAGTGAGTACAAACGCCAAGTCACACATTCAAGACGAAAAAGGCTGAACTCGAGCAGACTAGCCGAGGCCTGGGGTACACGCAAGAAGAGAGAGCTGAGTGTGTGAGTAAGCGAGTGGAGCGACTGAAAGTGTGAGAGTGTGCGCGTAGGTGAAATGCATAATTCGTAATTTTCTTTTCAGGTATGCACGCGGGGTTTTCTCCCTATGCACGGCCGTCTCCAAACATGATCAACATAAACGGGACTGAGTCACGAAGGTCACACATTCTCACAGATCTTGCACAGCATTCAAAGTATATTGTACTGTTGCGCGCAAACTTCTGCTGTGCCCCGAGTCCGACACACACTATTGAAAGGTTCCCTTTTCCTGATAATAGAAACAAGTATTAGAGTTCACAAGTAGGATGCAAAGACGAAGGAAGTATCAGAGCGTGCTGTAATCCATCACCAATATGTCGTACAGATTGCGGTGCTCACCAGAAGTGAATAAATCGATGAAATACAACCAGTTTACAGCAAACAAATTACGAACACTGAAAAATAAAACATAAGATGACCTGATTCGAACTGCGTTTTGATTTTGATTTCAATTGACAACTCTTTGGTGATCACGGAAGAAAGGACAGATTATAAGATTTTGAAATCGTGTTTTGATGACAAATTGCCTAGGCCTACAGGGATAATCGGTTAGGATTTTGTTGTTGTTGTTGTTGTTGTTGTTCACCCTATCTGCTCAGAGGTTAAAGTTAGATGATTGGATAACTTTCATCTCGAAATGAAATCAGCTAAAATCGTGCGTACCAAAGGTTTGACTTGCAGAATAAACTCCATAAAAAACTTTAGGTGGAGGAACGACTAGGACATCAATGGAACTCTTGATATCGTAGAAAGTTGCTCCCCGATTCTCTGCACCGTCTGGTTAAGAGGTGTGTCGTGTGAGATTCTCTTTTGTTGGTCATGCAGAAAGATCGAGCAAGTGGCTGTGAATGGACTTCAAATACGGCTTTCATACTGTCCACTGAATAACATTCTTACAAGCTTTGCTTGTTTTTTCAGCATTCCTCCCCATTTTCAGCATTTTTCGTATACTTACTTGTACTCAAAATGTTTTTGCAAACTTATGTACTTCTATTTTGTTATATATACATATATATATATATATATATATATATATACATATATATATATATATACACATATATATGTTTCTGCTGGAAATTGGAAACTGAATGAATGAATAAATGAATAGATTTTGCCGTTTTACGTTGATACTATTTCTGTAAGCACATTCTGTTTGTCATCTCTCTCCTCAGTTCAACTAAACTCGCAATCTCTGTCAGTAGGTGTGTATGTATAATTCAATCTTCATAAAATCTTTGAGTCGGATGTTTATTTATCAGAGCAATGCAGGCCTACAAGTAAAAACAATACCCGGAATATGAAGAACATTGGAAGTATATGTGATGTTTTAGCAAGGAGTCACTTGCCGAACCATTTACGTAAATAAGTTGCACAGAGAACGAAAGGCGAATTGATACTATGGTAGACGTATCAACGGGAGATTCTACGGACATATTATTCCAGTGTCTGTCAGACTTTTCAGTCCCACGCATATATGTTTTAGTCCTGCGAAGTTCGACACCACTTCATTAGCAGAGGCTACCAATTCATGTGCGAGTATTATACACACACACACACACACACACACACACACACACACACACACACACACACACAACAGGGAAACCGATTCGCGTTCTCAATTATACCTCATTTCACGGATAAAGATGAATGCTAGTATCAGGTTCGCAAATGGTAGTATAATAAGATGGTAGAGTTAGGGAATAGGGCGCGATGCTTAGGCGCAAGAAAAACTCTTCGACGGCAGGACGCCACTGCCATTCCAAAATGTACAGGTGCCCGCTCCTCTCTCTCCCTTACTCCCTCTTATTCAATCAACACGCACTTAGTTAATTGGTGTGCGTAAGGTAATACCGATTTACGCGTACGCTTACTGGTGTTGCCGACGCATCCCCCTTCCACATTAGCACGCCTGTGCGTTTTATGCAATTAGGACAGGATAGGTAATGTGCCGTGAGAGGGTTATTATGTGTGTTCATAATTATTTCCTTTGCAATTTTAAAGTGTAAGCCCTTCTGAATCCATTTTTCCATTTGGAAGAGCAATACAGCAAATCGGGCGCGAATCCCAGTATTTCCTCATCTCAGCCAATCTCCACCACGAAGATAACGACACACAATGCAATGGTAGCTCTGTTTGCAAAGTGTAAATCTATTCATTATTAGTGCAGCAAAATGGTTTCTACGCTTGAGTAATCCCTTTCAAATGACATTTTCTTCCCATTTATGTATTGATACTGCTGTAATCAATATCACATTTGAGTTTAATGTGCATTATCATTTGACTTTACTGAGGCACATCACTGTCAACTTTCCAACAAGTTTGAAGGGAGAATTATAATATCATTGCGTTTACCAGTTTACGAATCCTTCTTTCGAAGATTCGTTATTCCGAAGGTTCGTTATTCCAAAAATGAAATAAGGTTCGTTATTTCACAGATTCGTTAATCCGAAAATGAAAAAAAGAAAGAAAAAAGAAGGTTCGTCATTCCGAAGGTCCGTTAATCCGAAACGCAAACAAGGTTCGTAATTCCGAAGGTTCGTCAGTACGCACTGTCTTTACATTTCCGGATTAAGGAACCTTCGGAATAACGCCACAAAATGCTCGTATTAACGAATCCTTTTTCATTTTCGAATCAATTGACCTTCGGAATAAAGAACATCACCCATTATTACACCCTCTTCGTTATCCCTCCTTCCATGCCCTCGACGCCAACTTTGACACCATCTCCATAATTATAAAACTCTCCTTCCAGCAACATAGCATCTTCTGATGTTCCATTTCGTGTTTGTTTGGTGTACTCTTTCAAACTTATCACTCCTTTATATTTTGTTAAATCTTAGTTCTTCCCCTTCAATCTTCTTCAGGTTTCACTACACCTCCTAGGATCCGAACTTGTTGAAAATGAGGGACTTTAAAAAAATGTACTGGCTTTAATCGATGAAAATGTTTGTCGGGGACAGGAGAAAAATAACAAAACGTCATCGCTTTGAGCAATTTCTCGAATTTCAGAGAGTGCGGCTCAGGCAGGTGACATTGATGTGAAACATTTACCAGGTTGACGTCTCACCAAACACTGAAGGTTTCAATATGATTACATGTATTATGTTTTTCATTTGCTTTTCAGGAAACTTATCAAGCTCAGAACAATTATGATCGAGGAACATGAGGAATATCAACGCCAAAAGTGCTGACCTGAGTCCGAAACACTTATTGTAGTCAGTTCAATTCAAGATTTGAAATATTTGCACTTAAGATAAGCAGCTCCAGAGTGTTCCATTATCAAACATGGATTTATGTGGTCTTATTTACCCAGGGTAGCCTCTTCAGTGTTAGCAATATTCTTCCAGAGGGCTTGCCAGGTACCCATTTTTACACCTGGGTCGAGAGGGACGTTGTATAGGTATGACATGTATGAAGTGAAAAGCATTGAGTCCGTAGACGTAAGCACTTTGCGGGACTCGAACTCGAGACCTCCGTTTGAAAGGCAGGAGTCAAATCCACTATACCACAGTGCCCTCATGAATTGTTGTATAGCGGATAAGACTCTTCTATATATGAAGGTATTTGTTCAAAAAGCAGTATCTTCCTGTACAAGCGTTAGCACACATAAACCAAAATGCTTCCCTTATGAGATTCAACTTGCTGAGAACGTGGCGCAGTCAACCCCTGTTGGTTTTCCCCAATACAGCTGAAATGAATTGTGTTTAACATGAAAAATCAAGAGACGACATTCTCATATTACTCATCAGAAGTGTCTCTCTGATGTTATTTTTCTTGTTCATCCTGACGGCGGGAATTCGCTCTTCAAATCCACTCGCCCAATCAGGCAGTGCATCATCGCAACAGAACGGCTCATTCCTGCCGGTACTCCCTTAACTCAAAGTGACGGACAAAATGGAACGAAACACGATAATGGAGGTGTTTCGCCGGGTGTCTGGTGCACCGAACTTTGGGCTTAATTGCTCAGCATCATAACACCTCTTCCCCCTCCCCCTCTCTCTCTCCCAACCAATTCAGCGTGTATAGGGTGTTTGGTATTTGGAGGAAATCAACGATGTGGGCAATCAATGGCGTTCCTCCATTCATGGATCCGAGGAGTCAACATCAGACAATGTGCCTAAACATGAGTTGGGAAGCACGCATTTTCCGCACGTGTTGGTCGAAGGACGGAGCAGAATATGAGGAACAGATAATGAGACAATGAAATAAAGAGAGAGGGAAAGATCGAGATAAAGGGGGAGGGGGAGTAAGGATGGAAAGACAGACATTGGGGATCAGGGGAGGAAGGAGGGGCTGGGATAGTTGAGAAAAGTGCAAGTTACCCTGCTCCTCTTCCTCCCAAATACATTTCGATCACGGATTTCATCAAACATGAAAACACATGCGTTTTAAAAGCGGTAATTCTTCGTAATGAGTCATGAATCATTCTCCACTTTGATTTTGAAAGAGAGAGAGAGAAAAAAAATAGATCCCTGATTATCTTTGAGAGCACTACGCGTACTAGTATTCTTCTTCGCGCTTTCAAATGAGATGTTAACTTGCCCTTCTGGAAAGAGCAAAAAAAAAAATGAATTCCATATGACAGAGTCTGTGCGCCATATTATGCTGATGAGTTACCTGCCAATAATGATCAAATTACTGAATGAATCTACAGTATGGAGCTAAAGATTGTGACAGAAGGCGAGACAAGTTTAGGAGATTCTTTTTCGACCTGACATCACAAAACAATACTTCACGTTTAACGGGTCCTGTGTTACAACAATCAATTGACCGTCGCTTTTAGCAGGCATATAGGAAACAATATCACAAAAGCTCGGCGGGAATCCTTACTCCCTTCTCCAATATCTATTCGGTAGTTTAACCTCAGTTAATTTGACACAATGCTTTTTCTACGCACATGAAATGAGACCTCCAGACGAATTTCGGGTGAAGTGCATGGATGGGTGCGGATTCGATTCTCATGAAACGCGTGCGGCTGTCAAAAATATAAGCCCCTCGTAACTCCAGTCTGAACTGGCAGACAGGCAGTCTAGCTCACCTGGCTCATACCTGAGTTAGAAGAGGATATTGGTTCTGATGTTTGGAGTCAAACTTTTTTGACGTTGCCATGGTTGTGGTTTAGTAGGATGAAGCGTGACCCTGCGTCACTAATTATTTCAGGGGAAAAAAGATTGGTGATCTCGAAACCCAACCTTTGCGCATTTGGAACTTCGTTAATGAATTACATGCACGGGACAACAAAAGAAACAGCAACAAGTACAAGGACAAAACGAAAACACAAAGCAAACCTAAACCTTTTCGTCTATGTGTCGACATTATGAAAATGAAATTTAAGGTCCCCTGAAATCCAATTCCATCTTGACTTTTCCTGATGTGTGACGACCCTTACAGATCCACATTACAGATTCAGGATTTATTTAACAAGATACATGTAGGCCTAATAATGTGTCACAGAGTTTTGTAGATCATTCTTTCTTCATCTTTTCTGCGTCCTACCAAGCGTTTTCTCCGTTTGTTCATTAGGCGCTAAGAATCAATCACATTTATGTTTATTTCTCTTTGAAGCAAAGCGACGTGACATTTAGTGGGGGGAAAAAGAAAACGAGAGGAAAATACAGACTGACGCGCACAAGATTGAGGCGAAAATGACGATCGCTGTCTGCTATAAAATGAAGCTACACAAGAGAACCTCTCTCTATATATATTCTCAAATTAATGCCTCGTTGACACTGACTCCTATGATATATATATATACAACTTTTATTGATATGTGAATACATCACGTGAGAGAATCCTCGTTAAACTCTGAATACGCATTCGGAATCGTCTGATCCACTGGATCTTTATAAGGTGACGCCACAAACTTCACATATTATCATTTCGTTGATATCAGTTATCATTTCATGCTATGTCTTGAAGACTTGTTTTTTAATCATAACTCCTGACAAACAACTTAGCAAAGAATAAAAAAGTTACATAATTTATGTTGCTTGTTTGTTTGCTTGCTTGCTTGCTTGCTGGTTAATGTTTGTTTCTAACTGTCAGCATGAAGATTCAGCCTGGATAGATTTTTGCAAATTATTCTTTGAAAGGTGTAATGGAAACATTGGCAACACAGCTATAGGGGTTAAAAAGGTGAACTTTGCTTCCAAAGGCATTCTGTCTTGAAATCGATTTGACTTTGAAAACGAAACCAAATTTCCAACAATGAAACCATGCTCCCTGTGCCGTCATGTGGATCTTCAGCGAGGTTTTTAGATCTGCGACGCATTGTACACTGTAAAAACATCGGTGTTAGATTTAACACCAAGGGTGTTAAATCTAACACCGATCAAGCTTCAATAAAGGACCACACCCACAGGTGTAGAAAACGTATTGTGACGGTATTAAAAAGTGTTCACCTGGCACTTCGTGGTGTTAATTTGACACTGTGGCTGGTGATATTTTTGACACTGCGCTATAGAGTTAATTTATTAATGACGCCGCATGGTGTTGATTTGATATTGGTGGTGTTAATGTCAATGGTATAACACCCGTCCAGCTTCAATAGGAGACCACACCAACTGGTGTTACTGTGGTGTAAATGTGTTTACACTTTTTTTCAAAAATCAAGTACTTTATCGGAAAATTCTTCATCGTCTTGCTCAGAATTAACAAGAAATTCAGTCCCTAAGAAACTACTAGTATTAAAAAAAAAACAATTTTATATTTTGAAATGACACCCGGAGGTGTTAATCTAACACCATGAATGAGCACCGGAAATTTAACACCAGCTCGGTGTTTCATATTTAACACCGGACTTTTTGCAGTGTATGATTATGACGCGCCTCCTCCCGGGTTGGACAACGGAGACTGCTGTCTCACGCATGTGCAGAACAACATTTATTTATTTATTATCATTATTATCATTATTATTATTATCATAGCTAATAGCAGCGTCTTAGGATTAGCGTCGCAGATCTAAAGCTTGCTGTCATTAAATCTAAAATTAGATATTATCATTAAAGTGTATATCTAAAGTAGACATCAGCTTGTAACTACACGTTTGTGCGTCATAAGCTTGTGAGGATTTAGCAATGTGTAAGGGGGCGCTATACTAAAAGATACGCATCAACGTTTGCGAAGTCACGTGATAAGAACGGGCTTCCCAAGATGCTTCGCCAGGGTTGTACTTTGCAGCTGCGTATCAAACCGATTAGCGCTCGAGTAATCGCACATTCCACTGCGGTCGATGCTCGCTCATTGCCAAATTGGATAATAATTCTTGGCCAACAATATCCGGTTGTCTTTGCCGAGCATAAAAATCTCCGAAATCCTAAACAACCGACAACGAACCTAAGCGCATTTTCCCCTCTGTCGAATTCCTGAGCAGGGCTGATTGGACCTAAGTCGCGGCGGTAGTAAATTCGCATTACATACGATTTTGTCATAATGACTCTTAATGTGTTCAGACAATGCTTCGCACTACGGAACGATTTCGCACACATAGGTTCCTACCAATCACACATAAACACCCATAAGCACGCGTCCAGGTGCACACGTTGATTAAGCCCTTAATCGTGTTAAACGTAAATCATGACGAACATCTTCGTTCTCATCATGTGACAATATTTATCACGCTTGTCTGATTAAACAAGGTTGTTAGTTCCTACAGAAACCAATCGTGTCTTTGCCCATGCTTTCCAAGTGCTCACACATTCCGATAATTTGCCATTTATTATGTTCAATTTGAGAGAAAATTACTCAACGTCTTCCCCTGCTCCTGTTCATTGACCTGGGGCCCAGTCCTGTTCTGCGATCGGTAGTTCTGCTATGCAACGTTATTGTATACCCTGCGTCATATCCTTCTTTCTTATTCATTTCAGTCACATCACTTTATGCTCACTTACACTCAGCTTACAGTCTCTTTGTTTTGCTAATCGTTGTTTTCAAAGCTTGCCAGTAAAGATATCACATTGTACATCAGAAAGTCTTGTTATAAGGAATCGAACTTCATTTTTTTTTTCTATAGATACACATACACAGCGTCACTTCTCTTACTTATTTGTAAGCAGTCATTTTCACGTAAAATGTAATTCTCAAGTACTGTGATATGAGAGCGCGCTTGCGTGCACGCTCATGTGTGTACAACTGATTGTCGTGCAATCTCCGAAGTTCCTTTGTTTCCTCCTTGTCACTGAATTAGATAGCATCAAAGCTGGCATCATCACACAAGTTTTTTGCTGTGATATTGAGTCTATTTTGGTTCTGCGAGTAGTTGTAGCAACCTCCAAAACTTGAGAAAACGAACATGCGATGCCAGAGGAAAATCCAAATGTACAGGTAACACGATGTGAGGATCGTCGACATTTAAGAGAAAACTTATTACTGCAAAGACACCAATACATTTGAAGAAAGCATTGAGATAATTCTATCTGAACGTTTCAATTCTCATCAGTTAACAGTTTGAGGAGGAGGTGGTCAGTTCATTTTTTGTTTATTCAAATTCAGAATACGGTGATAAATAATGTAATGATGTATCATTTCAAGCACAACGTATGGATGATAGCGGTGAAAAAGCAGAATATTTCGGCCCGGGGATTTCGGCTATATGGCTACAAATTTTGACATTTTGCTCAATCGGAAACCCAAGATTCCACTGACTTTGCAACTAATTTCTCGGTCGGCCGACTCGGCTATTTACCCACAGTATACGCACGGTAAAGGGCTGCTCGCATTGACGGAGGTGTGAGTGAAGATGTAACCGTATATATAATGTTGCCGCTGTTGTTGGTGTCGTTTTCTCTCTCCCTCGAAGAGGTTGCCTGCACTTTAAAGTTTCGCTGACATCCCCACACGGCCGGCGAACAGCCTTCATCAAGCACCGATGCTGATAGCCGTACGGTGACGATATTTACATAACGTCGTCGATAATTGAATGTCCCAGATCGCGCTAGAGCGCGCTGACGTCGGAGGTTCTCAAGCCGATCTCGATTTGGAGTCGACGGGAGAAACAAGAGGAATAGACAGATAGAATGAGAGAGAGAGAGAGAGAGAGAAAGAAAGAGAGAGAGGGAGATGGAGAAGGATTTATATGGAGAGAGGAAAAGAGAGAGGGCGAATAAATGGTTGAATGGGAGAAGAAAAAGCGGAAAATAGGAAGATTTAAAGTCGTAGATCGAGTAATATTGGGATATGAATACTGCTGGAAGATAACGAAGAAGAAAATTCTGGTAGAGTATAAAGAGAAAGAGAAGGAAGAGAGAGAGAAATAGATAAAGAGGGAGATATAGAGTTGCATAGAATTGGTAGAGAGAGTATAAGGAGGCGATGAGTGTGTCTGGAAGAATGTTGAAGATGAGATCCTCATTTCGGCTTGAGTATCCTATAAGTAGCCCATGGCGGTCCGGGAAGGGGGGGGGGGGGGGGATGGAGCGGAGTGTCGCAAAGGGTGCAGAATGCTCCGGGTGTGTATAAAAGGTGCACTGTCCTTGCATCCAAAGTGGAAAGCAAGAGAATATCATTGGAGGTTTTTCTTTTCGTTTTATAGATAAGAAACTAGCTCAATCTAAAAATGAATGAAACATGGGCGTTGATTTACTTTCACGTCGATGGCGGTGCGATTTGAATGATATTATTAATTGCGAAAGGGAGAGTGTAAATAACTCGTGAACTCTCGCCAATTATTCTTCCAGCTGCACTACTTCCCGGCGAAATGTATTCTTGTCAAACACCGTTAAATGTGACGTCTCATAATTGTTTTATATTTCATAGACGAGTCTGAAGTACAATGGTAGTCAAGAATATAGGATGTGTGATCGATCTGAAGCATCTAACATTTCTGCGAAAGATGCGAAGAGATATCAGCCGCAAGAAAACAAGTGTCAAAGCGCGCTCTCAACAACAACCAAAAATATCATACGGCAGTCGAGTGTAGGACAGAAGAAGAGAAGAGAGGAATGGGGTTGAAAGATAGAGAGACATGAAGGAAGAAGATGAACAGGGTTAGCGCGTGGCAAGTCATGTCTTGTGAGTGTTTAAAATATGGGGTGTGATATGATTATGACACTACAATATTGGGTGATGAAAACTTGGCACTCGATTTCGAACGCGACAATCTACTGAACGGATCCTTGCGGGGCTTTCACACCAGGAGTACGTTGAGTTGCGTAGTGTCGCGTGCCGACTACGCCGAGCTTACGCTATACCCTACGCTGTGGCTATGCCGTCATAGGTAACAATACGCAGAGCGACGCAAAGGAAATATATAAACGTGTTTCAGGTTTTTCTCTCTTTTTTCACGTATTTTTGGCATAGAGCACAGGGCACATAGCAAACGTAGTTTATACGCAAGTCTACGCAACGCTACGTTACTGTGCGCCATGCCTACGCAATGATACGCAACACTAGCTAACTTTACACCAGTGCCTATGCAATGGTACGCTACTCTACGCCAGTCCGACGAAAAATCCTTTGAGGCTCGATCAAATGGTTTGCTAAAACACCTTTTTCCTCGATCTTTTGCTTCCGTCAAAATGACTTTCATGAGTACGCATGACGAGAAATTTCAGGGTGCGAAGAATGTCGTTAATACGACACATGCATTGTCTCTCCAAATTTGTGGGTTTGACTGATGATGCTGATCCGACACGACAAAAGGTTTGGCGCATAATATAGCGTTAAACAGATGCTGCGAGTACTCAACGTCAGAGCGGCCGTGTCAAGGCCAATCAGTTCTGAAGCTACCTGTTGCATGCTCTAATTACGTTGACTCAAAACCCATAGCAACATTCAAGTGGATACGTTAGGTCATCAGGCGAAGACAGAACTCGCGGCAACCGCTTCAAAATCGCGTTTGGCAGGTCGGGTGCGCCCTGTCCAACTCGCGATCGATAGCCACAACACACCCGTGGTTAAAAACAAAAACAAGAAGGCGACCACATTCTGTGACACACAACTTGTGTCATCACTTTTAAGTGTTGAGATCCCCGCCCGAACATGAATATATGCTACCCTGGACGATATCATGATTGGATGTTTCCTCAACATGATGGGCCCTGCACTTTCTCCCGGGGTGTTTCACGATTATGATGAAACATAAACGATTGAGGAAAAAAAAAAACCTAGAGGGGTGAGGGAGGGGGACTGGAGGGAGCGGGGGGGGGGGGGGGGAACATGGCACTTTGCACTTTGATCCTACAGGTGGGGTTAATGCACATTTGAATTTCATTGCATTACCATTATCTATTTCTCACATTTTATATCTCACATTTAAATGTGCAATGTATTTAATTGGTACGTGCAAACTTGGACCAGAATAGCTGCAGTGTAAGTTCATACGGCATATAGTTACGGGTATTTTCTCAATAAAAAAAAACAAAACAAAACATGAAAACGTGTTCCACATTTCACATAACTGTAACACATAATAAACTGGGCAAGTGATAAATGATACATGGAGATGATTCTAAAAGACATTACAGTATCAATAGACATGTTTTACTTTCTTTGAGTTGAGGGTATGATGACTGAAATAAACGTTTTACAGTTCTAAAGTCGTAGTTGCGCAGAAGCCATTAATATTATGTGTTGTCGTCTATGTGGTTCGTATTTTGATGAGGTGCTTATTCCTAATATAATGTGTAAGGGTACCTGTGTATATCCGTATGAGTGTTTTCCATTGCTTTCAATTGCTTGCGTTTTATATGTACATACGTACGTATATAGACACGCACGTACATACACACATAATATGTAGGCCTACATACAACACATACATGTATACACACATACATGTGTAAATATATACAAACGTATATAATACACGCATTTATACATTATCATATGCATGTATATCATACATACGCACAATGACGTCTAAATGATCTTGTAGTACAGAACTTGTTGACAGAAGTGTCGCTTTCCCCTGAAACAGTGGTTACAGAGACAATTTTGCAAGCAGGTCATTCGATCGACCTATTCACTTCTCAAAGTCTTTTCAAAGCCTATATTATAAAAGAGGCCTGCAGTCGCTGAATACTACTAGATTTCCTGGAAAACCTAATTTCCTCTACATTACGCAGGTGACAATTGAAAGTTCGTCATGCGGACTGCAATGTGCCGGCTACCTCGCCACTCGCCACATTATGCTCGTTGCTCTTGTTGTTTTTGTTTTTTCCATGGGCGATGTCGGGTTGAGTAGTCTAGCCGTGTGTTCCAGAGGGTCTCACACAACCTTGCACAAGGACATGCCACATTTCCATTGGCTTAATTGCCATCACCTGAATGACGCATTCCTTCTTTTGTTTCTAGCTGTTTTATTGTCCTCTAACTATTCTTCGTCATCCTTCTTTGCTCTTTCTGACATTTCTTATCATTGTTTAAGCAAGCACACTGAGTGCTCCATTCGCCCGTGAAAATGCATACAAATAGTCACTGGTGCGTGTACCGAAACTAAAATATCTTACTAGTATAGAGATCATTGTGTAGGTTAGTTTCCATATACATGCATGTAACGATGGTTGCATTGATCATTGAAGGAAGAAGACATGTCGTCGATTCAGGCAAATGAAAACAATCAACATCACAAGGTTAATGGATCGTAATTAGAGCAAAATCGTTGCAGAGTGTGTCACACAAGCCTATATAGGCATGCAGACAAAATCGCGTACGTCTTGGAGGTGGGAGGAATTTATGTATAGGCCTACATGACTAATTGCATAAATAAGTAGCTCTTTTGACGTGATCACTGTTTATGCCTTGATTGATAGATATTTGCACATTCGTAAGAATAATCGCTTCATTCAGTGTGCTTTTTGTTTTGTGTTACTCTCTTATACCAACTCCTACCATATCGATCGTGCTTGTGCAGAACGACAAGGGACTTACTAAGTAAAATTAGTAATTGACACAATGCAAAAACAAACATGCGTTTACACACTCATGTTCATATTTGTTTATGTGTGTTCATATACATACGATGTATTCTTTATCATTAAAAGTACACATACTTTATGAACATCTATACTGTGATGGAGAGATTAGGCAGCGTATAAGTGTATATATATATATATATATATATATATATATATATATATATGTATATATCATATACGTCGTATATCATAATCTGTGCGTCAGTGTGACGGGGGCATTTAGCCAAGGGTCATGCACTGATTAAGGACTAAGCATAAGAACTAACATGGGAGGGGAGAAGAAAGGTGCTCAAAACGGATGTTCATCAATGATGCGTAGTCTTTCCCCGAGGCTGAACTTCAAAGCAATCCTAGAAATCCGATGCCGCGCTACAGTGTCAAGTGCTGTGCATGGTGAGTGCGCTATCACTCATCTGAAAAATATTCTCTCTGTTCTTGGCCGGCGTTAGGTCATCTTTCAAAAGTTCAGGTTTCTCCTTTTTCCCCTTACTTTGCCAGTCCCCCTTACTTGCAGTGTGTTTGTAGGACGGAATGAATTTCAGCGACCATCACTTTCGCTACCCCCCCCCCCCTTCAGTACCGGAATACAAAATAATGAGGAGTAATAAGAAAATGACGTTATGGAGTCATAAAAGTGCTACTTACTAATGTCTACGGGACGCCATTTTCAATATTTCAGTGACTTTTAGGTATTTCAGTGATATTATTGTATTTCAGTGACTTTTTGACTCATAATACACCTTGCATTGTCATCGTACAGCGATACTCGCTGATCGATAAATATCCCCCCCCCCCCCCCCCCCACAGATAGTATCACCGATAGATACTGCGATAATCGATCAGCGGGTCAATGCCTATACCACGCGTCCATTCGAGAGATGAGGTGGATATCGCGTATCGTTAGAAATCGTGCATATGCACGAAGCAACGTGATATATATAACCATCACGCGGAGATTCGCGATCAAAGGAAGCACCAGATTGTACTAATTGCTGGAGGGGAGGAGGAAGGGATGATATGCATTTGCAAGGAAAACGAAAAAGAGAATTAAGGGGCAAACTGAAAATATGACGATGAAGTATATGCACGAACAAAAGAGATTCTTCTACGCCTATATACTTCTACGCAGATTTCGTCACGACAGATCGCAGCTTGCATTGTATTATTGGGACTAGGAACCCTCTGGCGGGCGAACGACAGCTTACGGGAAGGCGAACTCTCTCACAGGCCTGGTATCTTTCGGTGTTTTTTTTCTGTTGAAAAAAAGTGAACACAAAGTTTGAATTGAATTGAATTAAAATGTAACCGCCCTTCATGTTGACTACTAGTATACTGAGAACATTCTCATCTCCTATTCGGGTACACGACACGGTCCTCGCATGTCGAGCTTTACAATTATGACAAACGAAGGATTGCATAACGTAGCCGCTTGGCGTGATAAGCATTCTTCTCCAAATGAAATGTATTTTGATTTGGATATTGAAGCTACAAAACTCTAATACACACCATGACGCAAAGACGGATCTCCATATAATGATGAACCATCTGACATTATCATTTTTTCTTTTCCCCTTTATTTTACCCTCTCACTTATTATTTATACCATCTTTTCGTTCTCCTTTCCCTGTCCTTCTATCTGTTCCCCCTTTCTCTTTTTTTTAACATTCATGATTCATTACGTCATGCATTCAGCCAGACAGTTCATCTGTGTGTGGATTTCATCCTGTTCATAACAATGTTTGGTTGGAGGAGAAGCGAGGAAGATGGAGAATGGCAGAGAGAAAGATCAAGAGAGAGAGAGAGAGAGAGAGAGACGAGAGAGATAAAAAGTATGTGTGTGTGCGTGTGTGTGTGTGTGTGTGTGTGTATGTGTGTGAGGGAGAGAGAGGAGAAGAAGAAGAAGAAGAAGAGAGAGAGTTTTTTACATGTCCCATCGCATGTCGATGCCTTGATTAGAGATACATGACCGCCACAATCTGCCCGTCCAAAGTCGGATCGGAAAGAAAATATTGACACACGAATATGAGTCACATCAGGGCGACATGAAGGATGGGCGAAAGCGCGTTGGCCGAGGCTTGGAGATGTAGGCGGCTCGTGGACAAGATTTCACACTTGCAAAATTGGGAAGAGCGATTGCTTTTTATGTCGTTCATACACAGAGATTAGGAAATGTTGGAGCTTCTACCGTGTTATTTTTTTTCTTTCCTGTTTCTTTATTGTTCTTCTGACACGCGGCAAGCGAGCCAGCGATAGCAAGATGTGTTTAATGTTTAAACACAGGTTATGAATCACTCCGAGGACTGCACATCAATTAGAGCACGCGTCCTGGGTAATTCACTCATCCCTCAGTTAGTTGACAGGCTGTGAATGAATTAAGAAAGTATGCTTCACAAATTTCGAAGATCAATTCGGACCGATAGAATGTCTTAATGAACATAGAAAGTTTATAACATTCTCACATAGATGTTCAAGTTGACTGTTTCGTATACAGAAAAAAAGGAAAGCTATAGTACAGAGAGTATAATGTAGAGATAAGCGCTTGGGGAGTGACCATTAGTCGAGACCTTAACTGTAATATGCATCCGAATGTTGAATGACACCAGCTGACATTAGACTACCATGATTTGTTAAAATTGAGCTGTGTAAATCTATTATTAATTTCTGTGTGTGGGTTTTCTTCCGTTCGAATATCAATGTGCAAGTTAGAATAGACCTGCTCCTAAGATAAAGACTCTTAGATTAAAACAAAACAAACAATGACCGTTTTTTTTTTCAGAAGCAGGTTTATCTCGGTTGGTTTATAATGTCTTCTGGGGGGGATGAAAGTATATCATAATGCAAGGGTATGTGGAGAAAATGTCTTGCTTTATTCTTATCCACTCTATACTAAACTTTGGTATCCCCTCTGTTGCTAAGGTAACATGAGGATGCCCAGACAACTGGTTAATGCCGAAATATGTTACAGCCAGTCGTTTTTAATGCCAAACAGCTTAAAACCGTGAAAAAAAAAACTGTGACAGTTTTAGGGAGAATAACTGGGTGAGAGTATACTTGATTTTGCTCGTATCGCAAAAGCTGGATCAATGGTCTATACTCGTCCACTTTTTGTGGCGCCTCAAATGTTGACTACCTCTCCCAACTTATGCACATAAACTAATTCCTCCTTTGTTTTTGCTGTTCTTTTACTTAGGAACTTAAAAGTCCCAGGGGAACTCGTCCACTATTGCGGTAAATCGAGTCCATCTTTTATCTCACGTCTTTTACTGAGAGAAGAAGTTATTCCAAGCCAACGAGACATCCACCCGCTCTCGCACCCAGCCATAGCCGACGCCGCGACGGTCTGGGGGACTTGCGGACCGAGAGGAGGAAAGAATCTCTTCTCCCGGTCAGATCAAGAGACTTCCAAAGGAGGTAGGCCTACATACCTCCTTGGCCTATCCAAATCAAGATGAAGCAAAAACGGTAATAATGGGGGCGAAATTTCACATGTCTGAAATCAGGGTTTTATACTATTTAGCTGAGACATCGATGAGCAGCGATGACAATTCATGTTCATAGCATTTTTATTCAATTCATTTTTTTTTCTCCCACAAAACACAGTATAAGAGAATTACAAATGATCTTGAGTACACATTGGCTGGTTGCAAAGTGAAAATAAAAAATGATTAAGGAATTGAAAGCATATATTTATGAATTCAAACCAAGTTTTTTTTTTTTTGCATTCTCTATGTTCTGAGAAGAAAAAAAAAACAAGGGGTCCACTAAAAAGCAGTGCTTGTATACTATCACCAACTCATGCAATTGGCACAAACAAAAAAAAAAATCCTGTAGTAGCTTTTTGCCAGAGAGGTAATAGAGTTTGATGGAATTTCAACAGATGGCAATTCATAAAAACGGAAGATATATATTTTCTATTATCTTTGTGACATAAACAGAAATAGTATCATAAATGCAAGTCTAAAAATATAATTGTCTGTGAATCCTAAATACGCTTGTACAAAATGTTCAAGTAGCAAAATTGAGTCGGCTAGCGTTTTAGACATTGAACATCATGGACCACCCTGGGCCCTTTAAAGAAGTATTGTCTCTGTTTTTCTCCTTTCGTCAGCGTCAATTTGTCTACTCCTTCTCCATATTTTACTCCTTCAAAACAGATTTATTCCGTCAGTGTCATTGGGTACTTGGTTCATTTCAAACTCTTCATTTTTTTTCTAAGACGTTGCGTTGTCCCGTTGATACTCCATCTATCTCCATTTTGTCACCATTGTTATACAAACTCAGCTTATAAATCTAGGCTTCACCACTTCCGCGTGGATGTTGTATCAACACGTGCACTTATTCATTGTCTTGTCGTGATTTATGTATTTTTCAATCGAAACGAAAGTTGGAAAAATATGTATTCAAAGCTAAACACACGCGGTTTCTGGAAGTGTAAAAGACATCGTGACAGGGCAGCAGAACTTTTTGATATTAACGAAGATTGTGGTATATTGTAGTTGGCCAAAGTAAACAGAATGTAGGCGTTATGGATTAATCTATGGCTAGCTCGATATTCACGGTCCATTTCATGATACACACGCAAGTTCATATGATACAGACTTAATTCTTGTCATGTACTTAAATCTTATTGCCGTCGTTGTAGTCAGAAATATGATTAGTGATGATAGATGTAAGAATTAATATACCAACCCCGCTCGGTATAGTTGCTCAAGCCACAACAAGAATTTCAAATTATCTCTACACATCTCCAAAGAGGGTACATAAAACACAAGGAAAAGACCTACTGTACATATATCACAAAATAAGATACGATATTGCATTATGTGCCTTATTACCAGTCCCATGTAGAAACAAGATGACTGTTGGATCTTGAAGCAAAATGTCGCAAAAAGATCGGCGTCCTCCTGTGGGAGAGAAAGAACGGAAGAACACGATCGAACAGCACGTTTTGTTCGTTTCCCGCCAACCCTGCACGTAGTGTAATGAATCCAGGTGTTCAGAGTCTTCTCTCCGACGGAATTTAAGGAAATTACTTTTTCTTTTCGCACCTTAGGTTGTGAATATTGAAAACATTTTAACCTTGGAGCATCTGAGCTGTACCGTGCTGCACGTTACCATGCAGTGCGTCCGATAAAAAGAAGCTTCACTGCAAAAAGTCCGGTGTTAAATAGTGAACACCGAGCAGGTGTTAAATTTTCGGTGCTCATTTATGGTGTTAAATTAACACCCCCGGGTGTCATTTCCAAATTTTAAACTGTTTTTTGAAGAGTTTCTTAGTAACTGCACTTCTTGTTGATTTTTAATTTAAACAAGACGATCTAGAATTTTACATTAAAATACTAGATTTTTGAAAAAATGTGAAAATGAATTTACACCAAAGTAACACCAGCTGGAGTGGTCTCTTATTGAAGCTGGACGGGTGTTAAACCATTGATATTAACACCAACAAATATCAAATCAACACCATGTGGTGTCATTTTTGAATTAACACCAGTACAGTGTCAATATAACACCAGGTACAGTGTCAAATTAACACCACGAAGTGTCAGGTGAACACTTTTCAACACCATCACAGTGCATTTTTAACACCTGTGGGTGTGGTCCTTTATTGAAGTTTGATCGGTGTTAGATTTAACACCCGTGGTGTTAAATCTAACACCGATGTTTTTACAGTGTTTTAAGGAAAGAAAACGAAAAGCAACTGTGATGAAAACTGATCCTAAGATAATTCAAAATTGGTGGGCATTGTTTGCAAATCACGTAATGGATTTACAAGGCTCAAATATCCCAATATTAGAATATTTTTCCTTATCATGGTGATATTTGTTCCTAGAATATATGGTAGTGATAACAAAATTTTCAAAAAAGGTTGTTTGCAAAATAACTCAAAAAGTTGTGAATGGATTTGGATGAGATTTATAGGAAAAGTTGATACGTTTATTATCATTTTAATTCTTCTATTTCTTCTTCTGTTTCTTCTTCTTCATCTTCTTCTTCTTCTTCTTCTCCTTATTATTATTATCATTATTATTATTATTATTACTGCTATTATTATTATTATTATTATCATCATCATCATCATCATCGTCGTCGTCATCATCATCATTATTATCATCGTCACTATTATTATCGTCATCATCGTCATCATAGTTTGTCATAAATCTGACGTACACGTGTTCACCATAAAAAGGAAAGATTTGTATCAACGGCTCTTGGTCTAACTCATCTCCATTTCCGCGCACGAGAAATCCCGTAACCGCTTTAAATTCCGTAAAGGGGGTTAATGCGATGTTTTGGGGCTAACGCCGTAAAGATTGGATGACGGGCTCGACGTGCGATGCAGTCTCCAGCAAATATCTTCGGCATTGAGAACGGGGTCGATGGGGAAGAGAAGAAAAATAGAAAGGCAAATGAAAGTGGCACGCCTGAATAGATAGCAGAGATAAAACCTCGTTGGCAGGTCGAAGGGTAAATTAGATTTTTGGCTAGCGCGCCACAGACGAGACAGAAAGAGGAGATCCCAGTTTAATCAGACAGCAAGAAAATTCCCGTGATCGATTCGGGAAAAGTCACGTCGCCCGGCCGTGGACTTATACGACTTGACAGAGCTGGCAGCTAGGATCGGACATGGTGACGAGGTATTGAATTCGAGCAATGTGGAAGTTAGCGTCAATGAAGAGGAAGAGCCGGGGCAGATCCGGCTTAGATGCGCCTGGGGGAGGTGGAAGGGGTAGCTAACACGGTGTTTGGGTGGAAGTTGCTGTATGAACATAATATCAAGGGGGATCAGGGGTGGAACGGGCTTCGGTGCGTTAAGGGGGTGGGACAAAAAGTAGTGTAACGTTTGAATGGAGGTTATCATTACATGTACTTCCATTTTGGGGGGAAGTACTTCATTACTGAAGATGAAGAAGACATTTTGAGAAGGGTAGGAAGTGTTGAATCAATCATTGTATGATATAGCATATGGATGGTACTTGTTATAATTGTTATTCAGAGAGTGAGAGCAATTGTGGAACATGGTGATGTGCGTGTCTGAGGACGGAAAAACATTTCTATGTTGCATATGGAGCGATGAATTTGTCAACGGCTATATAACGATCATTATTATAATGGTGAGTCATAAAAGAAGTGATTCTCTATGGTTATAAACAGAAGTAGGAAAAAAAAACCGAATTACCGACAGAGAAACAGAATGGACAATATTTGCGACCAATTCTATAATGAT